>NW_019154134.1:14806606-15012934 GCF_002288905.1 Enhydra lutris kenyoni | reverse complement strand
CCTTCCTTCCTTCCTTCCTTCCTTCCTTCCTTCCTTCCTTCCTTCCTTCCTTTCTTCCTTTCCCTCTCTCAGTTCATTTCTATTATTTACAATTCTCATAACCCCAAGGAACTCAAGAGACTTGCAGGTCAAATAAAGGCATTTAGACTTTATTCCTCAAGCAGTGGGGACAGTGCCCAGGCAGTAAACCAGTAGCTTTTCAAACCATCACTTACAGAAAATGTTAAAATGTAGCTGATACAGCATCTTGCTGTTAACAGCCACTCAGTAAGTGGTTCTTGAATTACATGAATTAAGACATGTGTAGGACTCTATACTCTAGTTCAAAAAAGGAGAGGAAGAGTGTGAGGTAGGTCTTTCTAATCTTCAAGACAATCAGATGATCTGGTGTTTAGCAATTGACACCTAGGAACCTCCATCTCTTTTGGGTAGTCTGTTTTCTAAATATATCTATATACTCCTAGCATCTAGTAGGGTGTTCATGGTACAAGAAAGGCGATATTTATGGAGACTTCTCTTACATATGCTAATTACAGACAGTGGTTATGTACTTCAAAATATTTATGGAGGCACCTGGATGCCTCAGTCAGTTAAACGTCTGCCTTCAGCTCAAGTCATGATCCCAGAGTTCTGGGATAGAGGCCCACATCAGTTTCCCAGCTTAAGGGAGAGCCTGCTTCTCACTCTGTTCCCCGTGCTTGTGCTCCCTCTCTCTCTCTCTCTTTTTCTCTCTGTCAGATAAATAAATTAAAAAAAAAAAATTTAAATATTAAAAAAAATATTTTGAGAAAAGATCTTTCCCAAATTCATATCTGTATTAGACAAATACTGGTGGGGGAGGAGGCCTAGACATTTCCTTTCCAGGGATGCAGTACTTCTCAACACTCCTCTCATTATGTGGTACAGAGAGCCCCATTTTTCAAAAGTTTGCCTTATGCCACTTCACTCTTACAGAAGACCTGCTTTAGTACCTGTTTTCACTAACTGAAAGAAATCCGAAGAGGATTTTTTTGCTTTTACAGAAAAAAAAAAAAAGTGAAAAGCCAAAATCACACTCAGCTTTTGTTTTGCAGCAAGCCTTCACAGAGGCCTCCAGGCAGTGAGAGTGGTGCCCCCAAACTTCTTCCTGGGAATGGCACTCAGTGCCTCTGTATCAAGCCGCATTGCTCTGAACTTGAGTCTGTGAGTATCTGTGCTTTATCTCCATTTATTTTGTGCACTCGTTAGCAAGATGTGTCTGGAGGTATCTGAAAAGCCTAAGAGGGATTATTTTTTGGGTCTGGGAACACTCAAAAACTTTTCCATGTAAATTAATGGCAATGATTCCTTTACTTTATGTCATTTTGGTTTATGAAGGGTTTCATAGGAACACCACTTTCAGGGAGTGGGGGAGACCTGTATTGGAGACTGTGCTAGGGACAAGAGAGGAATGGACAGAGACAAACCAGAGAATGAACATATAAATCATTATAGGAGAGGACTTAATATTAAAGAATGAGGTCTTTAACCAGAGAATATTTGGCTTGGAGGTGAATTCTTAGTCTTTATACCTATCTTTAAATATCTTGAAGATTTTCAGGTTGGAGAGAAAATAAACTTGTCATGGGCTATTCTAGAGAAGGAAACTACAGGGGCACCTTTTTCATCCAAAACAAACAATATTGTCCCAATATTATACAGTTGGTATATTTTTTCTACCTCTTCCATCAACAGCTACTCTGCTTTGCCTCAAAGCTAGCCAGTCAAGGAATCCATGCCTCGGTTTTTCCCATTGTTTGGTCTGTGACCCAAGCATTTTCCTTTCCATTGGTACCTTAGTGTGTTCAGGCTTTGATAAAAACATGCTACAGAATGGATGGTTTATAAACGAGAAATTTACTTCTCACAGTTCTGGAGGCTGAAAGTTCGAGATCCAGGTCTTAGCATGTTCAGCTTTTGGTGAGGCCTGTCTTTCTGGTTCATAACCTGAGCCTTCTCGCCGTATCCTCACATGGTAGATGGGGCAAGGAAGCTTTTATAACAACACTAATCCCATTTACGAGAGTTGCACCCTCATGACCTAAGCACCACCTAAAGGCCTACCTCCTAAGACCATCCTCTTTGAGGGTGGGGAGTATGCGGGTTACAGTTTCAACA
Source organism: Enhydra lutris kenyoni (assembly GCF_002288905.1). Classification (NCBI taxonomy): domain Eukaryota; kingdom Metazoa; phylum Chordata; class Mammalia; order Carnivora; family Mustelidae; genus Enhydra; species Enhydra lutris. The sequence goes on along the minus strand of NW_019154134.1, from coordinate 15,010,798 downwards.
TATGAATTTAGGGGGCACACAGATACTCAGACCATAGCGATTGGGTTCATGTTGCAAGCAGCTGAACAAGTCCTGCCCTGGACCTATGAAAGCTGCCTGACGAGAAGCAGGCAGTCTCTCAACAGTCAATTCCTAGCATGGGGCATGTACACAGAGAGGCAAGAAGCATCTTAGAGGGAATCAAAATGTCTTTTGCACTGTGAACGCTTCAGCTTCTTGATCCTTAAATAATAGTAATATTCTTCCTTCACAAATTATTCACCAGGGAAGAGAAAGTAATGCATAATACATGCCACATAAAAAATAAAAAGACAGCAAAATGTTGTAAATAAATTAATACTGTACTCAATTACCACCCAGATGTATCACTCGGCTCATCTTTATTAACGTCTACCTCCCCTTCTAGTATACGAGTTTCTTAAGGACAGGGTCTGTGTCTTTCTGTGTTTTGTTTTGTTTTGTTTCCATATCCCAGGACCTGACAAACACTTTTTAAAGAACTGAAATTTAGGTACATCTTTGTTTTCAATAATTTCCAACATCTAAAGGAGATGACTTACTTGAATTTAGGGATTCACCTAAGCTGCAAGTGTACTTTATCAGCTTGGGCTGTGGTAACAAAATACCACAAACTAAGTGGCTTAAATAACAGTTATGTATTTCTCACAGTTCTAGAGGCTGGGAAGTCCAAGATTAAGTTGTTGGCAGATTTCAGTTCCTGGTGAGGGCCCTCTTCTTGGCTTATAGAGAGCTGCCTTCTCACTGTGTGTTCCCGGGGCACAGAGCTCAGATCTCTCCTCCTTTTCTTATAAGGGCACTAATCCCATCATAGGGCACCACCCTCATGACCTCATCTAAAACTAGTCACTTCTCAAGGATCCCACTACCAAATACAATACACTAGGGGTTAGGGCTTCAGCATGTAAATTTTGTGGGGACACAGTCAGTCCATAATATATAGTTATTAGGAAAAGAAACTCTCCCCAGACTCACCCAGGGTCCACTTCCTCTTGGAGGAAGGCTGCGGCCTGGGTAGAGCTCTAATTTCCTACTTCCCTAAAGAGGGCAGCCTGCCATAAGGCGGGTGTTTGAAGCCCAGGATGAGATGGCAGGTTGTCCTGTGAGATTATATTAATGTTATAGTTCTTACCTTAGCCCTGGCCTCTACAAGACATGGAAGCTGCCCTCCAGAAATCAACCACAGTTAAATTAGCCCCACCAAACCCCAACAGAATGTACCGCGACTCTGCAAAAGCTGAATGCCCTCAGGCTGACCCAGCTCAGCGGCAATGTTAGAATGCTTAAGAAGATTTCTTGAGGCATTGGCAGCCATTATTGTTGCTCTCTGACCCTAACTAGCTTTCCCCAAGGCCTCTCAGATCCCCGTGGGGCAAGGGCCTCAGACCTCGCTTCCATAAACAATTGTCTGTCATCACCCAGTGGCATCCATTGGACTCCGGGATTACCAAACCTATGGAAGCAGCGGGGACACACTGGAGGGTTTGTAATAATTTTTACAGGGTAGAGGCCTTTACAGGGTGAGGGGGACCAGACAGAACTGTGATCTCCATTCCTGGAGAGAGAGAAAACTTAAAAATCATTTAATTATGACATTTGGACTTAAGAGGAACAAGCTCAAAAGTTTTCCAACACCCTTCCACAAAGCCTCACAGCCTCCAAATGACTTCAGCTGCTCTGAGACAGTCCACTATGTGTCTGGGGCATCAGTTTGATTTACAGAGCATTTCAAAATATTTATATATTTTTTAGGGTTTCCATCACAGCCTCAGCCAGTAACCTGCTGTGTTTGAAAATGTCTGGGCAGTAATTGTCATTGTTTGCAACAGCTATTTTGGACTCCACTGAGCACCGTGGCATTTTGTAGAATCTAGGAATGCAATTACCAAGGTTGTATACATAATCCAAATGACCTCTTGGCTTCAGAAGCTCAACCCCTAGGAAAAAAAAGGATAACAACAGCAAAACGTTTGTTTAATTTTTCTTCTGTAGTTGGTCAGTGGTAGGTGGATTTTATTATGGCCAATTTGGCAAAAAGATGATTAGTGTAACAATTCCTTATAAGTACAAAACAATGTTGAATTAAACATACAAGAAAGAATATGACTGGGATGATGGGCTCCTCTGACCCACTTTCCTACCTAAGTGTTTGTGGAGGAAATTGGATACGGAGGGGATGTCTGGGTCTTGTAATGATTCATCCTTCATGATGCAAGAGATTGTTTTTTTTTACCAATTAGAAGAGGGCACTCTTATGTCATTTAAAAAACAAGTTGCTAACAGTCAAAAAGTTTATGTAAAGACAAAAAAAATGTATTCAACAAGAAAGAGGCCATTTTAGAGTCAGTAAATGAATTTACGAGTTGCCCTGTGTGTCATTAGGGATTTAGGTTTTTTGGGTCTTATCAGCTTCTGACAGGCTCAGGTTACTCCCAGATTATTTTCTCCTCTCCTGGTGTCTGTGTGTGTGTCTGTGTGTGTGTGTGTGTGTGTTTGGCTTTCACTTACTATCTGGAAACTGTGCTTCAAAAGGCCTCCCGCAGTGTGAAGCAGACTTGTCAGACCTAAGAACAGATAAACACAACCTCTTGATTTCCAAGCACATCAGTGGTTTGGGTAGCTCCTGCTAGAAATACAGAATTCCCAAGAAACAGTCTCAAAATGTCCAGGCTTCCACTAAGAAAAAAAAGTAATTTCTCAGACAGAACTGCCTGTGATCATTTTGCTAGCCCCTTTCAGGCTTGCACAACAGGTCCCTCCTCCTCTCTGTCCATCAGCATGCCTGGTGCCTGTGGATCTGAATCTTGGTGAGTCTCAAGCCTGGGTCCCAGCTTTTTCTCAGACTTAATGCTAAGTGGTGGACTACGCTTCGTGCACTGTCCATAGCCTCTCCTCTTCTTCTTTTTTTTTTTTTTAAGATTTTTTATTTATTTATTTGACAGACAGAGATCACAAGTAGGCAGAGAGGCAGGCAGAGAGAGAGGAAGTGAAGCAGGCTCCCCGCTGAGCAGAGAGCCCAATGCGGGGCTCGATCTTAGGACCCCAGGACCATGACCTGAGCCGAACGCAGAGGCTTTAACCCACTGAGCCACACAGGCGCCTCCCTCTCCTCTTCTTGATGATGGTCTTTGTTTTCCAGCTTGTTTTTAGTGTGTCAACAGGGCCACTGGAAAACTCAAATGAAACTGGGCCTAAACGGAACTTCTAAAGGCTCTGAAGGTCTGAAGCTCCCTGAAGTGACTTAAGACCACAGAAATGGGACCCAGGTGACCTTGGGCCTTCTTAAAGTTTGTGGTCTGTTTTTATTTTTTCCATTTCTTTGTTGTTGTTGTTGTTGTTGTTGTTGTTGTTGTTGTTGTGTTAATACATCATTAATTTTTGATGCAGCGTTCCAAGATTCATTGTGTATGCACCACACCCCTTGCTCCATACAACACATGCCCTCCTTAATGCCTACCACCAGGCTCACCCATCCCCCCACCCCCCCCCTTCCAAAACCCTCGGTTTGTTTCTTAGAGTCTTTCACAGTCTCTCATGGTTCGTCTCCCCCCTCCGACTTCTCCCAATTCACTTTTCCTTTCCTTCTCCGTATTTATTCCACTTCTTTACCAACCCCTTCACTTCACTGCTGTTTCCTCATTCCTGTGAGGAATTATGCTAAGTATGGACAAACACCACCATACCTCCCCCCCAAACAACATGTATGTTCTGAAGGACTGCTCTAAACCCTAGGCCAGGCTTGCCACACGTCCATGAGATTAGCAAATGCATCTCACTAGGAGCACACACAGGCTGTCTCTGAAGAAAAGCATTGCCAGCCAGTCTTCGTGGGGAAAGAGCTGCTTCAAGACAGGCTAATCATTCCCAGTCGAGCTGGGTGCTGCAGGACGGTGTGTAGACAGCTGTCAGCCATAATTACCAAGAAGTCAGCCGGCCCTAAGAGGCTAGGGAGGGGTTCTGAGTCCAGACTCAGCCGGTACTCAGATAGTGGTAATAGTAATTATATCTGAAGTGTCTGCCACCTAAAGAGGTGACCTCATACACAGTGTCTGGATAAATCATCCAGAAAGCTCCAGCAGGAAGTTGTCCTCGAGGAGGCTCTCCAGTTTTTTCTCTTCAGATTATGCACACGATCAAGATAAAATATCTCAGTGGCTACTGTTTACATAAATTATATGGCTCTGAAATGCCAATTTTGTATCCAGACAGGCAAATCTTTCAGCCAAGGGAGTTTTTATAACGTAAGCTTTACTAGGTACTTCCTCCCTCTTTCATGTATACTCAGTTACCCTGGTTTGTCTTTTATTACTGTAAGCATGGCTTTTGACTAAAGGAAATGAAAGCATTGACATTTTTGTTCATTCATTCATTCATCCTTAAAAGGAGACTGATGCTTTTGTGATGTAAAGATGTTCCCTGGGAAGCAATGACAGCCTCAGCCGGAATAGCTGATTTAACAACAAATACATTATTCTTGCAGAATTTTTCCTTGTGCCAGGAAAGCAAAGTGATCTGAGCTTCACCAGGGAAAGCTGTTCCACCCATGAGAATTTGAGGCAGTGGAAAGGGCTCCAGATTCCTCCGTGTTCATTCCAAATGCAGACTAAAATGCCTCGCACCGTGCGCTTGCAAATTAACTCTCCAATACGTCTTTAACTCTGTTAAAATCTGGATACTAGAGGAATAGGGAGACAACAAATTTATCATCCATAATTTATGCCTGAGTCTGAATGAAAGATTTGAGAGCAGATTTTGATAGAAGGGAATCACAGAATGTTAAGAGTCCAAAGAGTCTCTGGCGAATATGAAACCCAATCTCCCAGTCCTACTTTATACTTTCTAAGTCGTCCTTGAACAATGCCAATCAGTCTATGGCACAGGTCTGTGGGAGGGCTTTTCTATGGAATTCTATCATAAAGTGATAATGGTCCTAATTCTATTGTTTGGAGCAAAATATAAGACACTCCTTTTTTTGCCTAAAGGCCTTCAAATACTTGAGGATAATCATCACATTTCCACTTAGTGTTCTGTTCTCTAGGTTCTGGTCTGTTCCTTCACCCCGTCTTCTTATGATATGATCTCCAGGGACTTCCCCCAACTCTCTCTGCCTGACTCTCTGCCTGCTTGTGATCTCTCTCTGTCAAATAAATAAATAAAATCTTAAAATCTGGATCCCTCATGTCCTAACTACTATCTGCTCAACACCTTCCAGTGGATTGGTGTTTTAAAAATGTGATGCCTAGGGGCTCCTGGGTGGCTCAGTCCATTAAGTGGCCAGCTCTCAATTTTGGCTCAGGTCCTGGTCTCTCGGATTCCTGGGATCCAGCCCTGTGCTGGGCTCTACCCTTAGTGGGGAGTCCGCTTGGGTTTCTCTCTCTCCCTCTGCCCTCCCCCATGCTTGCAGTCGTGCACACTCTCTCTCTCTTAAATAAATAAATCTTAAAAAAAATAAATATATAAAAATGTGGTACCTAGAAATGAAGACAATATTCCAAGTATTCTGTGGATCATGTTCACTCCCTAAAATTACAATTCTCTTCTGAGAGCCCACTCTGATCTTGAGCCTAAGGCCAACTTTCTTCCTCATGAAGTGGTATCAAGTCATGTTCCCCCCTCCCATCCTGTGCTTATTTTTAATATAAAGTTTATATTTACCCACACTGAATTTCTCCTTCACGCTTCCGGTCTTGGCTGTGTCTTGATTTCAGCATCTTTTGTGCCTGCTCTTCTGCTTAATTTTATGTCATTCTCAAATGTGACAAACAGCTCTCCCACATACATTTACCAAAATCGCAGATAACAATATTGAGTAAGAGAGGGACAAGCCTGAGGTTTGTGGCATGCCACGGAGGACCCGCTCCAGATGGAAACAGATCCACTGAAGGGCACTTTCACATTCTGTTCTGTTTTGGGGGGGGTGTTATTTTGTTTTGTTTTGTTTTTGTTTTTAAGTAGGCTCTGTGCTAAACATGGGGGTTAAACTCATGACCCTGAGATCGAGAATTGCATGCTCTACCAAATGAGCCAGCCAGGCGTCCTTGCATCCTGTTCTTAGTCACTTTCTACTATGATTAATCTTTATATCTCTCACAATTAGCACAACGTCTGGCACGGTGCAACTTAACTGTCTGTTGAATGAATAGCATCCATTTTATTTCTCCACTCAATACACAAGAATATATGTCTGTATATACACTTTATATATGTCTCGCTAAATGGAATATAAATTCTGTCTGCACAATCTTCCCTAATGTATTAGTGTAGCAGCCCGTGTAAAAGGAAGTGAATTTTTTTTAGAATAGCTAATTTAGGGTCACATTTTTGCACAACCCAACATTTTGACCTTGGCATAACATACCTGCCACAGTGGGAAGCTTAACCTTATTTGGAGTTTGGCTACTCTGTTGACTAAGTCCTGGTCCTCAGTTTTCTCTGCTATCCTCTAGGAGCTGAGAACCTTTTTGTGTGATACCAGGGAAATCCTCTGCTTTCACATATTATTTTCAATTGCCTGTTATATGCTCTCACCCCTTTATTATCTTTTCCTAAATGTCCATGGAGCTTAGCAATAGCCACTCAATTTCATTGGCTATAAAGGTATTATTTGCCTCATTTACCTCAAAAGCCTGATACTTTGCTCCAGGTCTTATATCCCCTTCCACTGATCTTACTCTCCCATGCACTGAAATTGGAGGTTGTAACAATTGGATCTCTCTCTACATAACACCACAGGTTCTGAGTGCTCCACCTACCAGCAACTAGGCTATAAATGACCCAGCTTCTAAATTGATCTTACCTTCTGTGCTCCAGGCTACTCCTGGTACTAGTTTCTCCAGGAAACAGACAGACAGAATTCATCCTGCAGGGTGCTTATTAGGGAAAGCTCTCACAATCAACACCTGTGGAAGGAGGGAAAGGAAGGAAGATTTGGGAGGAGGGAGAGGTCAAGTGGGAGCTAAAACAGTCAGTCAGTCCCCCACAATGGGCAGAAATAGCTAGACCTTTATGACCCTCCTCCATCAATCATTGGATGAGGTCTTCCCTAAAAGGGCAAGCTCTTGAGCCAAGTGGCTCGCTGCAGCTAAGACAATCTCAGAAGAGTCTATTAACCAAAGTCTGTCCACTGGCAGCCCTCCCAAAAACTAAGAGAAGTTTTTCCTTGTCACAAAGGAGTTAATATGAAGACTATGCAATTAGATAAGATTCTTTTATTGACTATTTACTTTTAAGAATTTCTCATGCTTGTTAGATGTTAATGCTCTCAGAATTGATCCACAGATTCCCAATGAAAATTGCAGTAGACAGTAGACCTTTGTGTAGAGAAAAGACAGCATTCATTAAGTTAATTTATAAAGTTATAAAGTCAAAGGCAATTACTAAAGAATAATAAAAGGAATGTAACTTCCAAACAAGTAGCAAGGGAAAGTGAAATAAAAATTAAAAACAAAGAAAGACAAAGCAAACCCTGGATCAATCCAAAAGAAGGTAGGAAAAGGGATGACACTAAATTAAATGGTAAAAATAAGTTCAAAAATATTCCAACATGTGTAAATGTTTAATTATTAAAAGACAGCAATGGTCAGATTAGATTGTAAAAGCAAAATCCAGCTATTTATGGTTTTAAGAAATGACTTAAAGCCTAAGTACACAGAAAGTTTGAAAGTAAAGAAATGGAAAAATCGTACCAGGGAAATTTTTAATAAAAGAAAGCTGGTGTAGTAAGAATTATATCTGAAAAAAAAAAAAAAGGTTTTAAGATAAAAAAATTACATGACTAAAAAATATATTATGTAAATTACATAATGATAATACAAAGACATAATTATTTAATAATATGAACAATTTTATTCAGGACAATATGGAAATATCTGCATACTTAATGATAGTATAAATAATTTATTCAATGAAAATATGAAAAGTTAATTAATGACATTATGAATAATTTTCTGGGAAAATATGACACTCCTGTACTTACATACATACCTGCCAGCATTGCATATAAGCAAAACCTGACAAATGTACAAGATGAAATTGGGAAGATATTAATCTGTCACCTACAAATTGCTAAGATCAACCAGCTTAAAAATTAGAAGGGCAGAGAAGATTTGAACCACATAATTAGTAAACTTTAATCCAATAGACATAGCTTACACAATGCATGTAAAAGAGACATACTCTTTTTTGGACAAAAATGGACTACTTAGAACTGGGCCCTAACATAAATCTTATGCCAAATAATTGACATAACACCCATCTCATCACAATCTAATAAAATTAGAAATCAATAATAAATTGGAAGCTGATTTTTTTTTAAATTTTATTTTTTCTAAACATATAATGTATTAGCTCCAGGGGTACAGGTCTGTGAATCATCAGGCTTACACACTTCACAGCACTCACCATAACACATACCCATAACCCAGTTGTCCATAACCCAGCCACCCTCTCCCTGCACCCCTGCCCCCGGCAACCCTCAGTTGTTTTGTGAGATTAAGAGTCTTTTATGGTTTGTTTCCCTCCCAATCCCATCTTGTTTCATTTTTTCCTTCCCTAACCCCCCAAACCCCTACATTGCCTCTCAAATTCCTCATATCAGGGAGATCATATGATAATTGTCTTTCTCTGATTGACTTATTTCGCTCAGCATCATACCCTCTAGTTCCATCCATGTCATTGCAAATGGCAAGATTTCATTTCTTTTGATGGCTGCATAGTATTTCATTGTGTATATATACCACATCTTCTTTATCCATTCGTCTGTTGATGGACATCTGGGCTCTTTGCATTGTTTGGCTATTGTAGACATTGCTGCTATAAACATTTGGGTGCATGTGCCCCTTCAGATCAACACATTTGTATCTTTAGGGTAAATACCCAGTAGTGTGATTGCTAGTCATAGGGTAGTTCTATTTTCAACTTTTTGAGGAACCTCCATGCTGTTTTCCAGAGCGGTTGCACCAGCTTGCATTCCCACCAACAGTGTAGGAGGGTTCCAGAAAGCTGATTTTGTAACATCTAAGAGAAACATTTAACTATGCTCAGTATTATGATTTCATAGATGATTTTATGACTTTCCTGCAAGGTTTTTATAATTTATTTCCCCATCACCAACCAAAGTCTCCTTGGCCAGAATTAAGTCTAACATAGCAGGTTCCCTGTTGTTTACTCCTTCTTTTAAGAGATAAAATAAGTAAAAATAAATAAATAAAAGAATTCAGAAATGGAGATGACAATGTCACCGGAGCAAATTGCAGATGGCCTAGCCAGACTGAGCATGGGAGAAATATTTTATTATTGTTTTTTAAGGTTTTATTTGCACATGGGAGAAATATTTTATTATTATTTTTTAAGGTTTTATTTACACATGGGAGAAATATTTTATTATTTTTTTAAGGTTTTATTTATTTATTTAGAGAGATTGAACATGAGCCGGGAGAGGGGCAGAGGCAGAGGAAGAGGGAGAAGCAGACTCCCCTCTGATCCTGGAATCATGACCTGTGCTAAAGGCAGATGCTTAACCAACTGGGCTATCCAGGCACCCCAGCAATATTTTATTTTTAAGTAATATCTTCTTAATACACATTATTAATCTGATATAATAACAATGGAATCTCTTAACCATGTATACATGTGTTAGAAGTATTATTTGACTGAAAGCAGAACATGTGATAAAATTTTGTTCTTATCTACGATTTTATCTCTTTATTTTTAAGCATTTTTTAAAAGATTTTATTTATTTATTTGACAGAGAGAGACACAGCAAGAGAGGGAACACAAGCTGGGGAATGGAAGAGGGAGAAGCAGGTTTCCAGCCAAGCAGGGACCCCGATGTGGGGCACGATCCCAGGACCTTGAGATCATGATCTGAGTTGAAGGTGGACGCTTAATGACAGAGCCACCCAGGCGCCCCTTATCTCTTTTAAAAAAAAAAAAAAAAGATTATTTATTTGAGAGAGAGAGTGCATGTGCCCAAGTGGAGGAAGTGGTGGGTAGGGACACAGGGAGTAGGTGAAGGAGAGAGAGAATCTCAAGCAGACTTCCTGCTTAGCACAGAGACTGACAGGGGGACTCAATATCAGGACCCTGAGATCATGACCTGAGCCAAAATCAAGAGTCACATGCTTAACCGACTGAGCCACCTAGGTGCCCCTGATTTCTTGTGAAGTTCTTAACCTTTCCGTGCTCTAATAGTCTCATCTATAAAATGAAGATAATAATAGTACCAATATCATAGGCCTTTGTAAGAATTAAATGAGTGAATACATTCAAAGTGCTGAAGTCAGTATACATAGAATAGCTGTTATTAAATAGATTTGCTCTTGAAATTTAGTTTAGAATTCTCTTGATTTTTTTGATGTATCTTTTGCCAAATACATTATTTTTTTCTTAAGATTTTATTTATTTACTTGAGAGAGAGAGAAAGGGCATGAGCAGGGGGAAGGGCAGAGGGAGAAACAAACTCTCTCCTGAAGGGGGACCCCAATGTGGGGCTCGACTCCTGGTTGCCCGGATCATAACCTGAACTGAAGGCAGACCCTTAACCCACTGAGCCACCCAGGCACCCTACCAAATACATTCTTGCAGGACTTTTTGTGACATTCTCTCTCCCATGTTTTCTGGATCACAGTTTAGAAAACTCAACCTTTTCTTGACATCACTGGCAAAGCTGTTTGCTTACTTTGCTTAGTCAGAATCATAAAATGTCAAAGAGATTTTTTTAAAATCTGTGTTTCTAAATCCTTCCATCTCCTACCCAGTATGTCAGTCATTAGAAACACATTTCAGACTTTTTCTGATTATATCTGTTCTTTCCATGTAAATCAGCACATGTGGATGGACTCAAATACAAGTTACAGAGCTTATAAATAAGCCTCCTTCCATAATCCTTAGGGCAAAAAGAATCATCAGCCTACTCTGTGTTCCTTCCGGTGCAAAATATTCATATGCATTTCTATACAATAAAAATGAACAATCCAAAAATAAAATTAAGAAAATAATTCCATTTATAATATTATCAAGTAGTATGAAGTATTTAGGAATAGATTTAAAGAAGAAGGTGCATGATTTGCCCACTGAAAACTAGAAAACATTGTCAAACGACGTTGAAGGAGACCTAAATAAATGGTTTGGAAGATTTAATATTGTTAAGATGGCAGTACACCCCAGTAGAACTACAGATTCACTGCAATTCATATCAAAGTTCCTTTTGCCTGTTTGCAGACATAGGTAAACTAACCCTAAAATTTATGAAGTTACAAGAAACCCTGAATAATCAATTTTGGGGAAAAAAAATAAAGAATGAAGTTAAAGGACTTACACTTCCCAATTTCAAAACCTACGACAAAGCTATTGTAATCAAAACAGTGCAGTACTGGCATCAGCATAGATGATATATAGAGGAAAAGAACAAAAATGGGATTCCAGCAATAAATCCATATATCCATGGTCAATTGATTTTTGACAAGGGTGGAAAGCCAAGGCAATGAGAAAATAATAGTGTCTTTAACAAATGGTGGTAAGATAAATGGATAGATACCATATACAGAAGAATATAGTTGGACACTAACCTCACATTCTATACAAAAATTAACTCAAAATTGATCAAAGATCTAACCATACAGATTAAAACTCTTCATGACTTTGGATTTGGTAATAGATTTTTAGGTATGACACCAAAACACAAGGAACAAACAGGAAAATAGATACTTTGCACTTCATCGAAATGATAATCTTTTGTGCATCAAAGGACCCTATCAAGAAAGTGAAAAGGTAACCCACAGAATGGAAGAAAATGTTTACAAATCATATAGCTGATGAAAGTCCAGTATCCAGAATATATAAAGAATACTTATAACTCTATAACAAAAATAGAAATAACAGTTTAAGAATGGGCAAAGACCTTGAATAGACCTTTCTCCAAAGAAGATACACAAATCATCGATAAAAACACACAAAAAGATGCTCAACATCCTTAGTCATTTAGTCTCTAGAGAAACACACACACATGAACCCTTTTCACATCTACTAGGATGACTATAATAATTCTTTTTCTTTTTTAAGATTTTAATTATTTATTTGACACACACGGAGAGAACACAAGTAGACAGAGCAGCAGACAGAGAGAGAGGGAGAAGCAGGCTCCCTGTTGAGTAGAGAACCTGACATGAGACTCCATCCCAGGACCCTGGAATCATGACCGGAGCTGAAGGCAGACACCCAACCATCTTAGCTACCCAGGTGCCCCTATAATAATAATTTTTAAATAGAGAAATAAGTGTGGTGAAAACGTGGAGAAACTGGAACCCTTATACTCTGCTAGTAAGAATGTAAAATGGTGTAGCTGCTGTGAAAACTAGTGCTTCCTCAAAAAGTTAAAAAGAATTACTATATGATCCAGCAATTCTACTCATAGGCATATAATTCCAAATTTAAAAAGCAATGTTCGAACAAAAACTTTTGTACATATGTTCATAGTAGCATTATTCATAATATCCAAAAGGTGGAAACAACTCAAGTGTCCATCAACAAATGACCGGACAAACAAAATATGTTATATCCATACAATGAAATATTGTTCAGCCACAAGAAGGAATGAAGTGCTGATACAGGCTACAATATGGTTGAACCTTGAAAAGATTATGTTAAGTGAAAGAAGGTAGCAACAAAGACTGTATTTTTTGTTACTCTATTTATATGATATGTCCAGAATAGGCAAATCCTTAGAGACAGTAAGCAGATTAAGGATTGCCAGGGGCTGGGAGGATGGTACATGAGGAAGTGACTATTAACAGGAACAGAGTTTCTTTTGGGGGTGATCCAAATGTTCTGGACTTAGGTAATGGTGGTGATTATACAACATTATAAAAGTACTAAAAGCCACTGAACTGTACACTTTATTTTTATTTCATTTTATTTATTTAAAGATTTTATTTATTTGACACAGAGAGAGAGCACAATCAAGGGGAGCCGCAGAAAGAGAGGGAGAAAAAGGCTCCCTGCTGAGCAGAGAGCCCAATGTGGGGCTTGATCCCAGGACTCTGGGATCATGACCTGAGCCTAAGGCAGACGCTTAACATATTGAGCCTCCCAGGTGACCCTGAACTGTACACTTTAAAATGGTGTACAATTTTCCCAAATAAGGGGGGGGTATATCCTAAATGACAGATTCAAGAAGAAAATTAGAAGTTAAGAATAAAAGATGAGGATGACTTTTTTATTCTCAACATATATCATGATCCATTGTTAAACTGACCTTGTAAAGTTAATTTGTTGCAAACAGATTGGGGTTGACTATGCAGGTATGGAAACTGTGTATTCCAAATCTTCTTCTAACCATCTTATTTAATTGTGCTATTTTTAAAAAAAGATTTATTATATATAAAACAACAGACTAGACAAATAAGTAAGTACACTTACAATTTAAATAGTGGGTGATTCCTGTTGCTTCAGGCAGGGCTTCCTGAGCCTTGGAAAGGAATTTGGGCTTTAAAGTCAGGGGTGTCTTGATAAGTTTCAAGTTCTAGAAAAGTCATAGTAACTGCACTGGGAGAATGACATAGTAGGGAATAAGTCTATTTGCAGAAATCAGTTAGAAACCTTTCAGTGGCTTGGATGAGACTGATGGTGGTATGTACAGAATTAACAGAGAACGTGACCAATTTATTATATTAATCAGAACTCTTTCAAAGAGACAGAAATGACCTCGAGAAAACTCTGTTATAAGTGAGGAACTGTTGATTCCAGGAACAAAATCATGGAAAGGCAAGGGAACTGCTGGCTCTGTGATGACTGGATGGGGGGAATGGAATGCTGCCATCTCCTTCTATTTTTGTTCTCATTTCTGCTTATCTCTGAAATTTCGCTGTTCCCTCTTTTAGGCTGGGGAGGGTACATGACCTGTTGGTGGCTCTGAATTCATGTCCTTACAGCTTCTGATGAAAGGAGACCTGCTATCTTTGATTCGGAATAGATTCAGAATGTAGTATCCCAGGAAAAGCTGCCATTGGCCAGGTTCAGATCATGTTCTTATACCTGGATTCCTCTCTGTCTCCAAGGGGAGAGGCACTTAGACTGTATAAGGGACATGATCATGCCAGTGGCCAAGGAGGTTAAGGTCTATTGCCACGTAGGCAAAGGGGAGATGCAGGCCATCCTGAACAGACACAAGAGGCACTGCAGAGTTCATGGAATTTGGCTATTGACTGATTATGCAGGAAGGGGAGGAATGAGCCAAGTGTGACACTTAGATTTCCAACATCCTGGGAGGATGTTGGGGCTGTGCTCTTAGACGGGAAAGAGAAGAATAGAAACAGGTTTGAAGAAGACAATGAGATTACATTTGTTACCTGGGGGGTGTTAAAGCACAATGGGACATCCAATTTGAGATGCCCAATAACAGGCCCGATTACCTGAAAGAAACAACTGAGCTGGATGGAGATTTGGGAATCATCAGCATTGAGAGTGTCGGTGAAGCCCCAGGACTGGAGGCCATCTTTTAGAGAGGATGTAGAGTGAGAAAAGAATGGTTAAAGACAAACTCTGGAGAGAGCCACCATCTGAAGGAAGGACTGAAATGACTAAGAAGGAACAGTAAGGAGCAGGAAACCGGGAGAGAATCCTGTTATGTGTATTCTGGCTCACGGTGGTTGGAAGAGCTTGCAAGGAAGGATGAGAAAGCTGGTGGCAAAATGGAGAAGGAAGTCATAACCTCTCTAACAAGATAGGAACATATCAGCTAACAAAGCAAGTAGTGTGTGATAGGTGCCAAAATGAGTTCTAGGAGGGAGGGAGAGAAGAAGCATTATGGATTGGGGTAGCCACAGGAAGTGGGATTTAAGCCAAAAACGCCCAAATGGGTAAGACTTCAATAGTTGGAAATAGGAGGAGAAATTCCAGGTTGGAGAATTTTTTGAACAAAGGAGGGACTATACCAGGAACATTCAGGAGACTTGCTTATGTTGAGGTTTGATAAGAGATAATTTCAGGAAACTGAGCTTAGGCCAAATGGAGAGGGCTTTGAATGTCAAGCTAAAATATCTGATAATAAACGAGTTAGTAGAGAGTCTTCAGTGGTTTTAGATAGTCCCTTAAAAAAATTGCCCTGTTGTTGTTGCTATTATTTTGTCCTGTGATGTTTTGTTTTTGTTTTTACCTTTCAAAGACATCCCTGCTGGACCAGCCCCTGTTGTTTGAACCACATTCTCTCCCATCACGTTGTATCTCTTTCTTTTGTTTTAGAGAATATTAGGTGTGACTCTGACACTCTTTGAGTGTCAAAGCTGCTCTGGGACTGTTCAGAAGCTTTCTCCAATAGGTAGTTAAGTTTTCTTTTCTTCCATCCTATTAGTTCTACTTACATCTCTCAGGGACCATGTGAAACAATTCCACGTTTTTCTCGTGTTTATGTTCTGAGGATGCTTATAGAGTTTCCACATTCCCTCTGCTTTGAGCTTAGCCAAGGTATACATGTTTAATTCTTTTAATCTCTCCCCCTAAGTCACTCCCTCTGGCCTCTTAATCATCCTAATTGCTCTTCTTTGAATGGCAGCCAACTCAGTATGTGCATCTTCCTTGTGAGGCCATGAGAAACATACTATTCCACGTGTGGTCTCACTAGACCCATAAATTACCATCCTCCGATGGCTGGACACCTGGGACTGCCCCCCCTCCAACTCTCCCCCTTCCCACAGTGCAACCTGGCCTTGGTAAATCCCTTATCCAACAGGTTATCCTTCCATTTCCAGGTGGCCTTTTCCAAAGCTTGGAACCTCTGTTCACCACGTGCTCTCCCCCAACCTCCTGCCCCAGGAGGTCTCTCGCTGGAGAGACTTGGGCCCAGGAGCAGGCCCAAGTGTCTGTGGAAAGTTGCAGCTAAGCTTGCACAAGTAAATCTTGGAAAGGGGCAGGCTGTGGAGTGCCCAGAATTAGAGGATGCTGCGGCCTGCCATGAGCTCTCTGGCCTGCAACACTGTGAGCATTTAAGAAGGTGCAACTTGGAGGCTGCTTCCCTGTTTCCAATTATCCTTTTTATCTCTGCTCTGGCCCCTCTCCTTATCTAAGTGTTTTCATAGCTCTCAGCCCTTACTGTTCAGCTTTGGGAGGATAAACGTGAAACCAAACAAATTATAAATATCCTGTTTCAAGATGTGTTATCACTCTGTGACTAGAAACCCCCAGAAGCCCGAGTCTTTTGAAAGCTCTAGTTCTTTTTTTTTTTTTTTAAAGCTTTAAAAGGAAAAAAAAAAAAAATCCTCTGCCACTCTAAGGATGTGGTGGCAGGGGTTAAACTGCCTTTGAGAAAGCCAAATGTTTGGACTTCAGTGAAGGTTGACATGGAAACCCACCTGAGGCTTCCTCTGGTGTCTCGGGAGGAAATAAAACCCGAGATGGATGTTCCCGTTGCAAGAGGAAGAGCCGCTCAGAGGGGTGGCAGGTAGGCCTGCACCGTGTGAGGGAGAAACTCCCCGGGGGCGCAGACGAGGCAAGTCGGGGGACAGACATCAAAGGCCAGAAAGGGCACGACTGCGGCGTCTGTGCCGGTGCCCCGGGGACATCCCGGCCGTCCCGGAAGTCCCGGAACTTTCCACGGCCGGGGCTCCAGCGCCGCCGCTACTGGAAAGTTGACGTTTTTATTCGAAGCCCTTTAGCCCAGCAGTTTAATGAAGAGCAGCCGCTGGCCGGGCCGCGTCCTCGTGGAGCGCGGCGGCGGCGTCCCGGCGCCCCGGCCGGGGGCGTGCCCAGTGGGCACCTCCCTCGGCCACTCGGCCCCGCCGCCGCCCCGGCCCCCACCAGGCCGCAGGGCGGCGGCCGCCGAGCCGGGGAGGGGCAGGGTGCGGCGGAGGGGCCGCGCGCCGCCGCTCCCCGCCTGCCGGCCGCCGGCCTCCGCTCCGCCTGGGGCTTGCACACCCCAACGCAGCTTTGCCCGCCGCTATGCCTTAGGCTGTTCGGCTTCGGTCACTACCCACGTGGGCACGGGAAAACTACAGTGAACCGAAGTTTTTGTTACTTGGGGCTGGGGGAGGGGGTGGAGAGAGGGTAGAAGAGAGGAGAGTCTTGAGAGAGAGAAAGAGAGGAGGAGGAAGAAAGCCAGAGAAGGGAGCCTGTAGGAACCGGAAGGAAGCAGGCAAGAATCTGGTTGCTTCCAGGTTCTCCTTGTGTCTTTCTATCCGTATCTCTCCTCAGAGGTGGGCCAAGCTTGTGGGGGGACTAGCCCTTGCACTCCAGGTGGCTCAGACTCTCCGGTTCTACATTGAGTGCTTGAGCATGCCCTAGAAAAGAAATCTTGAGAATGTCTCTCTGTGGGATTTTGAGGGCCTCCATCTTGTAGGGTCACTGTTCCTTCCAAGTCTGGGTTATCCATACAGTCTAGTCGTCGGGTAAAAGAAGGACTCCTCGTTCAATTTGAGTATCAGATAAACAAGGAATAATTTTTACTCTAAGTATGTCCCATTCAATAGTGTGTGTGTTTTGCTAACTCTGGTAACTGATTCGGTGTGTATTTAGGATTCCTCTAATTCAATTCCTGTCCAGGCAGCCACTCTTTGAAGCAGGAAAAGGACTCCCGCACACTCTACCAGCCACCAGGCCCAATTTCCAGTCTTCTTTTTGCCCCTCTAAATTTGGTACAAGTTCAGCTTTGGGCCAAACTGTGAGGTGTTTTCTGGGGCAGTTGGTGGAGAGAGCTGCGATGGGGGCAGAGATCAAGGGGGCTGTAATTTAGGTTACCTAAGATAGCAATTGGAATTTCCAGCTTGAGATAACACCGCGACTAAGTGCTGTCTTCGCATTTATTGGAGGCATTTACAAGATGTGCTGTGAACATAAGAGTTAAATAGTAATCGCCTTTTGTAAGCAGCAACTCTAACTGGAGTTTACATTTGGGATTAATAGTAAACTCCCCAGGCCTTACCGACAAAAGAATGCAGTTGCCCAAATAAACAATATTTTGATCAGGACTGAGCACCAATCCTCAGAGCATGTAGCCTTTTCCTAGCAAGGAGCATTTCCCAACTCTGAAGTAATTCACAATGTGCTAGAAAAACATTTTTTAAAAATGGATATCTTAGATACCATAAAAGGGAAAACAATTCTCCCTTTTTAAGTAATAAATACCATTTGTAGGAGAATTCCTTCAGTTTGCAGTTCTGAATTATTTCCTGATAATGTGAGGCTTACAGTCTTGAGCAGTGCCTACTGCCTATGTAGTAAAAGAGGAGTCTAAAGGAACAATGTGGGTCTGGGGTTTACTGTCCTCCAAATGTTACACATTCTTCTTGATACATAAAACTAAGAATGCATGCCACTTATGGGGCTGGTCATTGAGACCCAGAGTGGAAGGCACCTCAGAGGGTGGAATTCTGTCACAGTTTCCCAGTGGCTGTTGTTCCTTCAGCCTCTCTAACCAAAGGGGAGGAATACCGAAGGAACACTTTCTAGTTGCTTCCCCCTACCCCTTCCCATTATGTCCCCAACATCACAGGCTGGATTTCAGCGAGATACAGCATCTCGACAAAGACAGTCCTTTGACTAGAATCTGAAAGTGCTGAGAAGCACAGAAAACATGTTGTTCTACTGGGAGGTCTCAAACAGCTCCAGGAGGACTCTCTTGGACAGGCACCGGCCCTGGGTCTACTCCAGAAATGCTGCTCACTCTGCCCCCTGGTGCATGTGTGTGCACGACTCATCCAGTCCGGAATTTCTTCCTCCCCACTTCCAGGCAGTGTTGTGAGCTGCTTTTGGAAGATCCTGCCTTCCTGGGGCCAGTGAATGTTTCTCACTCTGTGGGTCGTGTGCTTAAGGTTGGGGAAACCAAAAACTTGGATTTCTTTCCAGTTCATTCCTTCAACAAATATTTGTTGATTTCCTACTGTGTCCACATCACTTTTCACCAAGCTGTCAAGGGAGTCAGGCTTGGGGATGAATGTGGGGGGCTGAGTCACTGTGGGGAGTGTTGTGGGTGAGGGGATGGCAAGGAGAGAGAGTGGGCACACTGGAATTTAATAACAGTAAAGCCATTTTATGCCCAATGTCTAGAAGTGTTTCTGGCACAAAGCTAATGCTCAGAAAGTATTTGTTGAATCTACTTGACAGTGAAATATTCTGGGTGATTAACTTTTTCTTATTATCCTTAAACTAACTCCTTTTCATTTCATTAAGTATCTTATCAATCCCTCCTTGGTAACAATGTGTGCCAAAGAAAGATTTTTTTTCCTTAGAAGCTTAAAAACTTTGGAGCATATCAGACTCATTTTCTGATCTCGGATTGGGTCTGCCTTGTAATGAGTCCTATGGCAAGCAAGGCATTGCAGGAGAGGAGGTGAGTATGCACTGACAGAGAGACAGGTCTGGCTTTTTTGAAGAAATCTCTTATGCGAGTTTCTTTGTTGAGATGCTGCATCTCACTGAAATTCAGCCTACAACGACGTTTGGGGACAGGAAGGGAGGGAGAGGAAAACAATTAAGTAGGAAATGGGTGTGGCTTGGGAGCCCTGCTTATTAATGAGCTGTATGTCTCTATCCCACGGCAGTGTCCAGGTGGGTAGGTTTGTGTGAGTGAAGCAGATGGGCCTCTTCTCAGCTTTTGGTGAGGTGCGAGAAATATCTGGGAGACCCCAACAAACACACAAGTCTGGCTGCTCACACTGCGTGAAATTTTATGGATAGCTATGCTATCCATAAAACAATGGGAAACAATGCTACTGACTATTAAATGTTTTATTTTATTTTCTTTTTTAAAAGATTTTATTTATTTATTTGACAAAGAGAGAGATCACAAGTAGGCAGAGAGGCAGGCAGAGAGAGGGGGTGAAGCAGGCTTCCCGCTGAGCAGAGAGCCCGATGTGGGGCTTGATCCCAGGACCCCGAGATCATGACCCGAGCCAAAGGCAGTGGCTTAACCCACTGAGCCACCCAGGAGCCCCTAAATATTTTAAAACAATTAGATGTTTATTGGTTCTAGAATGTGAAAACCTTCCACAGTGCTGGATCTGGTGGGAGGCAGAGAGGAAAGAGAAGAGTCTCCACCTGCTGGGACCTATAGAGTTGTTGCAGATTCAAAGGTAACACAAAACAATCAAGTGATGTTATGACACAAGTACATAGAGACGGCAGAAAAAGACATGGGTCTCAGGAGCCAGAAAGAGTTAGAAGGCGAGAAGGGCTGATAGGGATAATAGTAAGGTGCCAGACTGTGCTAAACAGACTGAGGGGACTGTTTCTGTGATCTTGACTCCAGCTCTGTGGTGGCTGTGCTCTAGTTGTTCCTATTTTCTACATGAGAAAGCTGAGTCTTACAACATTTAACTTGCCCCAGGTCACTTGGGAAATTAATGGTGAAGCTGATATCAAAACATCTGTATAGAAGACAACAAGAGTGGATGAAAATTGTAGTTTAGTGGGAGGGGCAGCATTTCCTCCCTACCCCCAAAGTATGGTTGATAATTCCTACCTTTCAAGATTATTAGGTGGGATAAATGAGAGTGTTTGTGCATGTTCCGAGAGGCCTGGTGCTCAGTGGGAAGTCAGACTGCATTAGGGAAAAGTGGGGGTGAGGACAGACATCCCAGTGAGGAGTGGGGGACATGACTAATGGGAACAATGGGAAAGGGGATCTGGTTTATAGAGGACCTCAAAACCTAAGAGAGAGGACCTCAAAACCAGTTGATGTGTCATTACTTCACCAGAAGTAATGGTTCTTTTCTGATTTGGGAAGTAGTATACACTCACAAATAATTTGGGGGGAAAACCTGGGAAAGTAGAGAGATTAAAAAAATAATAATTCCACCACTTGTACATAACCACATATCTTTTTTTATTATCTAACTTTGATCCTAACTTTATGTTATAAAATAAAAAATCATGATCTTAACTTTATGAAATACAGTGCTCATAAATGTATAATAGATATATCTACTTATAATATTCTTTACAATTATACTGTGAAATTCTGCTTTTTTCATGCCTTTTTGAGAACATTTTCCTCACCACCACATAGTATTTTTTAAAAGTATTTAAAGTGAGAGAGAACAATTTCTCTTTTATTGGCTATTTTTATTGTTCCCAATTTTTCACTATTAAATAGCACTGGGATGAATATCTTTATTTGCACTTTAAAGAATTATTTCTTTAAGCCGAATTCCTGGAAATGGAGATACTAGGTCAAAAAGTTTAAGTGTTTTCAAGGCTCTTGATTTCATTTACCAAAGAGCTTTCCAGAAAGGTTAAATCAATTTCTGTTCCCACCAGTACTGTGTGAGAGTGCCCATTTTAGGAATCCCTTGCCCACTATAAATTTTTCTTTTTAACTGATAATTTCATAGAAAAACATAGTATCTTGTTTTACTTTGTATTTCTTAAATTATAAGTGAGGTAGAACAGTTTTTCCAGTTTATTGGCCATTTGTATTTCTTCTTTTGTGATTTTTTTCTTTGTGTTCTTGACCATTATTCTAGAACAGCACTGTCAAATAGAGACCTGATATGAGTCATGTACGTATGTATGTCTTTCTAAAATACAAACCTGAATGTGACAGGGAGCAGGAAGTAGGAAAGACGTAACAATGGCTTTGCCTTCTCTCAGGCTTCAGTTTTTCAATTTTAGGTGAAAAAAATACGTCATCTTTTATGGAATTTCTCAATTCAGTTTCAAAGATTTTGTATTTAGTAGAATTTCCTCCCAGATTTTAGAAACAGATAGACTGGGTTTTAGTTGGGTTTAGACTTGGGTTTTGGTTTTTCTCCGCCCACGGATATATTAGCTCATGGGAAAGGTTCTATTAGAAAGTATTAATCAAACACCACATGTTTTACTCTGGGTGAATAATTTAGGCCAGGAGTTGAGATCATGAGAGCCATTTTAGGATGATGCCTGACCTGACAGAACCATGTTTTGGAAGAGTTTGAGCTTGGAGGTCTGTAGACAAGCTGGGAAGTCATTGGAACACGGAGGCCTGAGGCACTGAGACTTTTGAAGGGACAGCGACATCAGCAATGGAGCAGGATGTGTCTATCCAGAAAACAATTCCTGTGAAAAGAAACTTTGGGTCTTTGTAAAAAAAAAACTGGACATAGCCAATGAAGAGAGAGAGAAAAGCTGGCTTTAAATGTTTTGTGTGTATTTTGGTGGATTTAAGAAAAAGACAAAATGGTTTGCCTCTGCATAGAAATGGGAGGGTAGGAAATCTTACTTATGGGAAAATGTTATTTTCATTTGGGATATGCCCACTTGGAGGGAAAAGTTGTCAGTCTGTGGAAGAAACTGAAGACTGGCTTATTCAACAGCCATTCAATCTCTGTTCCAGCTAGTCCTATATCGTAGGGACTAGAAAGCTAACCAAACAAACCTGTTCTTCTCAGTCTCCTCAGCAGATGAATTATAAGCATATGACTGTAAGCATGGATTCTGCCTTAGTTGCACCTTTGAGATTTAATGGCAGAATGGAGCACACGGGCTTGTGGAAGAGGTCACATCTGAGCTAGGATTAGTAATGATGCGGTGAGAATAATGGAGTGATAGGAGATCAGCTTCTCAAAGAGAAGGAAAAAGGTGCTGGTCGAATGTGTGGGGATTGTTTTAAGGAGATACTCTGAAGAACATGAAAGGTTTGGTTTTGTGGGGCTGGTTGAGGCTGAGGGACATAAAACTTTATAGGCTATATCAATTCAATGTTATATCTTTCTTCACTGGGAGCCAAAGAATACATGGCAAGACTAATAGAGTATTTGCTTTAACTTTGTTATGACTTTTAATAGTATGGCTTTGAGCAGGTTGCTTACAGTCTCTAGATTTTCGCTTTCTCTTCTTTTTTTTTAATTTTTAATTTTTTATTAACATATAATGTATTATTAGCCCCAGGGGTACAGGTCTGTGAGTTGCCAGGTTTACACACTTCACAGCACTCACCATAGCACATACCTTCCCCAGTGTCCATAACCCAACCACCATCTCCCTACCCTACTCCCCCCAGCAACCCTCAGTTTATTTTGTGAGATTAAGAGTCTCTTATGGTTTGTCTCCCTCCCAATCCCACCTTGTTTCATTTTTTCCTTCCCTACCCCCCAAACCCCCCACTTTGCCCCTCAACTTCCTCATATC
The DNA here is from genome assembly GCF_002288905.1 of Enhydra lutris kenyoni. Taxonomy (NCBI): domain Eukaryota; kingdom Metazoa; phylum Chordata; class Mammalia; order Carnivora; family Mustelidae; genus Enhydra; species Enhydra lutris. Next base: position 14,987,689 of record NW_019154134.1, on the reverse strand, counting down.
AGGGAGATCATATGATAATTGTCTTTCTCTGATTGACTTATTTCAGTCAGCATAATACCCTCTAGTTCCATCCATGTCGTTGCAAATGGCAGGATCTCATTTCTTTTGATGGCTGCATAGTATTCCATTGTATGTATATATACCATATCTTCTTTATCCATTCATCTGTTAATGGACATCTATTCGCTTCCTCTTCTTACATATCTAAGACAGTTTTGCCAGAATTGAAGCCCCCTCCAAAGTGAATATTTAATAGTAGTTCCCCACCTCTATGAATCAGGCAGTGTGCTAGGTACTTAAGATACAAAGTATATCATGACAAGGTCTCTGCCCTCAAGAACTCATATATTCTGTTGGGGGAGAGCACAGTAGTCAACAGGAATTACAATACAAATCAGAGTGATGATGAAGGTCCATAAAAACATCCCAGCTTGGGTAGGGCTGGGGAGTTGCAGAGGAAATTAAGGAAGATTCTCAGAGGAGAGTAGATCTGTTGCAGATCACAGGGGTGAGTCTAAGTGTTTAGATAGAGAAAGCAGGGAAGTCATTTCTAGTCAGTTGAGCAGCATGGACAATGGTGTAGATATATGAACACTTTCAGCCAGGACTAGTAACATGTCTAGGTACTCTGGGAGGATGGGTCATGGTGATCTGACCCTTCTGTTGCCCCTGATACTTGCTCTGTCAGTTGACTCCTCCCTCTCAGTAGCTTCAGGATCCCTCTACATAGGCCACTTCTCTTTGGTCAAAACCTATAAACTCAAGTCTCCTCAGAGATTTGATAATTTTCCTTGTTTGTCTGTTTCTCAATCTACTGTCCTTTGACTCTCTTTCCTTCCTTTTCACTCTTGGTCTCCCTCTTCTCCCTTCGTAACTCAATCTCAATCTTTCTTTTATTCTTTTTTTTTTTTTAAGATTTTATTTATTTTTTTGACAGACAGAGATCACAAGTAGGTAGAGAGGCAGGCAGAGGGGGGTGGGGAAGCAGGCTCCCTGCCAAGCAGAGAGCCCGATGTGGGGCTCGAAGCCAGGACCCTGGGATCATGACCTGAGCCGAAGGCAGAGGCATAACCCACTGAGCCACCCAGGCACCCCTCAATCTCAGTCTTTCTTACTCAGTCTCCAGTGCCTTAGGTTCCTTGTCTGTCCCTCTGTTAAACTATTCTTACCGCAGGTTGCCAGGTGCTAACAGATGGCCAGAATCCATAGCTCCTTTTTCTGTTCCCTTCTTATTTACCTCTGTAATAGTTAGCCCTTTGCCGCTTCTTCCCAAATCTTCTATCTCACTATCCTTTCAGAACCTCTTGAGTCTTCTGTCACCTTTGCCAGTCCTTTTCTGCTGCCCAACCCTGAAGTTTAATGCTTCCTAGCATTTTTTCTGAGCTCCATTTTTACAACCAACAACTCTCTCAGAGTAATGTCCCTCAGTCTTGGGGTTTCAGTTTACCTCCCTCCATTATTCTAGCGATTCTCAAACCCTTATCTGTGGCCTCTGCCTCTTGCCTGGGGTTCCATGTCACGTTTCCCATCTCCTACTGAGGACTCCATTTTTCTGTCCCTCAGGCATCTCTAAGTGAATATATCTCCAATCAAACTTATTAGCTTTTCCAACAATCCTATTTCCTATATATCCTATATATACTTCCTATATATCCATTCCCATCTCAGTGTCCAAACTTGAAACCTGGGAGGGGTCCTTACACCCTCCTTCTCTCTCTTCCATATCCAATTCATCAACAAATCCTTTCATTCCTGCTTTCTATTTATCTCATGAGTTTTTTCTCTCCTTGTCACTGTCTGAGATCCTAATCACTATTGAACTGATCAGCTTTCTTTTTTAGGGGGGTCAGCTTTTTCGTTCGTATCCTTTCTTTTCCTTTCACTCCACTCAAATCTATCTTCAAGTATCTTTCAGAGGGATCATTCTAAACTACATTCATTCCAACATGAGTGATGTAAATCATTCCACATTCCTGATTGAAAATGTGTTTTCTATTACCTAAAACAGTAGTTATCCTTCTTGCACAGAGACTTTTTCATTTCGAAACACCTGGTGTATGCCCACGTGTTAGCTATACTCTTGGTGCCTGTTGATTGAGAAAGCACATCAACCAAAAGCTACTTCAAATTCAGCAACAAGTTTAAGTTTATTTTGTTATTAACAAATATAGCATTGAATACATTGACCAATAATATATATTCAGAAACATAAGACATATTTCATCTGAAGGCCATGAATGGTGGATTCTTGGACTCCTTGCAATAACTACTTCCTACTAGTCAGGAATTACTACCTTAAAGATGACATCCAAATTAATTAATGAGCTATATAAGGTAATTTAAACTTTTTTTTTTCTTGAGAGAGAGAGAGCATGCAGTTGAGTGTGACGGGTGGCGGTGGGGAGGGGAGGTGGGGTGGGGAAAAGGGCAAAGGGAGAGGGAGAGAGAGAATCTTAAGCAGGCTGCATGCCCAGTACAGAACTCAATGTGGACCTCGATTTTATGTTCCTGAGATTTTGACCTGAGCTGAAATCAAGAGTTGGATGTTCAACCAACTGAACCAACCCAGTGTTGTGGGTTTCCACTCTCATCTCTAGTCAGTTTGCCGTCCTTGCCTTCTTCTCACACCACGTTGACCCCACAAGTTGCTCCTTTTCCTCCAGTTACTCACTCATCACTTTTTCAGGAATGCCCTTCCTTCCTTTCCTCTACCTGGAACATCTGTACCTTATCCCTCAAGACTTGACAAAAATGTCAGGAGAAACTTATTTAGATTCCTCTTAGAGTTATTTGTTCTTTGATGCAACTCATAACACTTTGTGCATCATCTCTAGCAAAGCACTTATTACATATTATATTAGGATGGTTTTTACATTTATCTCTCTCCCTAGATTCTGGGCTCCCAGGTAGGAGAGTCTGGGTCTTATTCATCTTTGTATCCTGGCCTCCCAGAATAGTGCTTGGCATATGGTAAGTGCTATGGTATATAGTAAATGTTGGTGGATTCATAGTAACTATTAGAATATCTCTGGCAACCTTAGAGCAGCATCCTCAAAGAAAAGCAAAATCCCAGCCCTGAATGCCTAGCTCTTTCCTCGTAACTGCCACTCTATGCAGGGACAAATAATGATCAATCTTATACTTATCCATAAACTTGTAGACAGTTACAGCTATAAAAAACTGTAGTTGTCATGCAATATGAGTCCTTCACATTACAGACCGGGAAATCGGCATTGAGACTTTCCTTTTCCAGATCCAGCATCACTCTTTTCAGCTTTCTCCATATTCTGGTCCCTGATTCATTTTCTTTGGATCCCGACTTGTCTACATTCCTCCTAAATTGTTGGAATAAGTCACTCATTTACAGAAGGTATAAAATTTGTTTTAGTCCCTAATATATGAATGCCTGCAATCCATAGATAGTGTATATTTTTAAATGATTTAGACATTTTAATCTTCTTCCTGGCCCCAAGTTCTTCACCGGGCAGTATCTAAGGAGGAGCAGCAATGGCAGTTGTGAATTCAAGCTTCCTTTACTTCTCTTGCCCAGACTGTGAGGGAAGTGAATGGGCAGCAAAGTGCCAAAGGCAAGTGGCCAGAGGAAGAGCAGCAACCTGGACATCCAACCTCTGGAAAAGTGAAAATCTACTGGGGCCCACTCTCATTTCAGAGATTATAACCTGTCTGGTTTGTATAACCTCTGAGCATTGAGCCTTAAATACCAGGGGTCAAACAGGAGATGGGTATTTTTGTGGCAATGTGGATGTATTTGGTGGGGGCGGGGGGTGCGGGGGGATATTTATATGGAACCATGAAGTAAGTGACTTGAAGGAGAATGTGGAGAAAATTTGTCTTGGGCAAGAGGCTAAGCCACTAAAGTATCTTCAGGGTGCTGTGTATAACATGGAAAAAATTAGACTTTCTTCTATTGCATCCAACTGACTACATGGTCACTTTGAGAACAGAAAAGTGGTAGTTATTCTTGAAGAAGTGTGCAGGAGAAAATTTAGCAAGAAGAAGTTATAACTAAGGACTTCTGAAGCATCTGCCCCAGATCTAAAATAGATGACTGCCTCCCTGTGGAGGAAAAACCTGGGCATCTCACTGAATTTAAATGAGGTATTACTGTTAGCTGTTAAAAATGAAAATCCTCCTACATCTAGTTGCCTGGGGTGTGCAAGCATCCTTACCAACCTGTACTCCATCTTTTGGCAAGTAAAAGTGACCTGAACTCATCTATTTATACAGATTTCTAACTCTAGGGGTAGAAATTGTCAGGCTTCCAAATTCAAGTCTAGGGAGGCTAGAATCCTTATTGTTTATAAAGCTTGTCCATCAAATAAAGCTGGTGTTAATTAACTCTGGCATTCCTAAATTCATTTTGCATATTCAAAGGTTGCTATGAAGGCTGGGTCTTAAATAACAAATGCACAGCCAGCACCATTAAGCAGAATGCAGGCATCACATAGTTTTTCTTGTGTTGCTTCTGTTACCAATCAAGCGTGCAGATGTGAGACTAGAGCATTTCTGACAGTAAGTCCCACAAAAAGATGCTGTTCATTGATCTTGGCAGTGGGTAGTACTGTTCTAAGAAGGCAGCTGTGCATGGCAGAGCTCACTGTTATAGCTCAAAATCTGTCCTTTCTTAACACTTGCAGGACATTAGGGTACGGCATTCAGAAGGAAATAGAACAGACAGAAGGGTACATTGAGAAACAATAGTTAAAATGCTATGAATTGTAAAATCCCTTATGTGCAGCACAATGTTTTCAGTTATTAAATGAACATAATTAAAGAGCAATTTGCTTGTCATTGTTAGTACTGTTGTATATTCCTACCATATTGGTCAGTTTTAACTTCTTTTTTTTTTTTTAAGATGTTATTTATTTATTTGACAGACAGAGAAAGATCACAAGTAGGCAGAGAGGCAGGCAGAGTGAGAGGAGGAAGTAGGCTCCCTGCTGAGCAGAGAGCCCCGCAGTGGCATCCAGGGCCCGGGCGGGGCCAGGGCTGTGGTCGGGGCCAGGGCCGGGGCAGGGGCCGAGGCCACGGAGCTCGAGGGGGCAAGGCCGAGGACAAGGAGTGGATCCTCGTCACCAAGCTGGGCCATCTGGTCAAGGACATGAAGATCAAGTCCAGGGACTCGATCCCAGGACCCTGAGATCATGACCTGAGCTGAAGGCAGAGGCTTTAACCCACTAAGCCACCTAGGAGCCCGAGTTTTAACTTTTTGTAGACAACTTGCAACTAGTGCAGATCAATAGTAGTTCATGGATATATTTAAATCTAAAACAAGAGGTTTACATGATATTTTAGAAATTTTAGTGAGCACGTTCCAAGTTATAGTAACTTCAACAAATACCCTATGTAAATAGAATATTTGGATATAAAGTAAGCCACCAATGCAATATCTGAGAAGTTGGTCTTCTTTCTTCATGTGATCCTTTTCTGGGCAACAAAATTGCAAGCTCGTTTGCAGGCGATTTGGGAGGCACACAGAGAAATGCCCATGGATTCAGTTCAGGAATACACTGACCTACTAGGACAAGAATGGCTTTGTCTGGGCTCACATGACCAAAAACTGCACACAGTCTCTAATGATAGACATACCTTTTTCCTTTTGATTATTGGCAGGATGCCCACTGTAAACTGACAGCAGGCTGGGTGCTGAGCAGAGTTGGAGAGTAAGAAGGAAAAGAGAAGGCAACGGAGCAGTTTTTCCTCTTTCTCCCCAATGTTACATAATGTAGATTTATTTACTCCATAAGTCACCAGGCAAATATCCGGCTATCGTTATGTACACTGTAATCACCCTCTTTGCCAGTACTTCTGGAATAAAACACTATTTGCATCCAGACATCACATGTTTTTGTCTTTGCATATATGCTAGAGTCTAATGAGCCTAAGTCATTCCATGGTATTATGGCAAGAATATCGTTGGATCTGCATCTTAAGATCTTAAAATAGAGATTTGGGTTTTGAATTGAGAGCCTTTTCTCCCCCTTCCTTTGCAGAGTATTCCCTTTTTTCCTATTTTGCGTTAAACCAGACACTCCTAAAAGAGTCTGTACCTCGAACAGACTGGGCATTGTTGGGAATACATGGGCTGCAGTTCCATAGAAATCCTGTCCATGAGGCAGAAAGCAAACACCAAGCCTGTTGTATTGATTCTGTGATGTGGGTTACTAATATAACACCTGACGTGTGTGAGCTGGCCAAGAGCTGCTCCCTCAAGAGTTGCTGGGCAGAAGGCTGGAAGGGTTGCAGCTAATTGGAAGTATAACCCATGACTGTTTAGGGGAGGCAAAGTTGTGCCATTTGAGAGCCAGGCCTTTCCCTTCTGTTTCTCAGTGGGGATGCTATTTTCTTAATAGTGTCCATGGCTTTATTGCAGTCAGTGGAAGACAAGAGGCCATTTGTTTCCGTACATCAATCACCATGGACCCGAGATCTCAGGGTATGTTCATCAGAAGGGAGGCTGCACGAGCCCTGCTCCTAAATTCTTGGAGAACACTCAAACAAGTCAGCTAACTGCAAGAGCCCAATTTATCAGACTCTATGGTGGATAGAGGTGTGAAGAAAAACCCAGATGTCTTCCAATGAGTAAACAAAATAGATTGCTCGTCTGTCGTTGTCTGTGGTATCACGGACCTGCTGTAAGTCGGAGGTCAGCAACCTCCAGCTTCCAGCCTGATTTTGTACAGCAAACAAACTAAAAATGACTTTTACATTTTTAAAGCATTGTTAAAAACAAAAACAACAACAAACTAAAAGCAGAGAACAGGGGACAGAGACTGTACGTGGTCCATGAAACCTGAAGTATTTACTGTCTGGCCTTCTATGGAAAAAATGTCTAAGCTGTGAAGGCATGATAATGAGAAGTTGTGTATTTCTAGCTGCCTCGTTCCTTCACTCCCCCTCTCAGTCCATCTGAGTTGTCAGCTGGCCCAGGGGAGGACTCTGGCTGACTTAAGAGAGTCCTTCTGGACCAGGTGTGGTTTTGAGATTCCTGCCCCAGTTTCAGGTGGGCCTTACCACAGTAAGGCAATGCTTGGTGTTCAGGAGGTAAAGAGGTGGAGACAAATTAGATTGAACATGGATTCAAACAGTCCCCTCCAACTTCCCAGCCCATGACAGGCCTGCCACAGCCACCCAGCTTCTCAGCGAGCACACACATTTATCAGATCTTTTGAGCCATTTGATACTTGGGTGTTTTTCTTCCAATGCCTTTTTTGAAGAGCTGGCCCACCTCCAGTGTTTTGGGAAGATAAGATTCTAAATTAATTCCTAAAGTTTCGGTTAGATAGAGACTGCCTTTCAATCCGGGTTCTTCCTCTTTGTTCTTTGATCCGAATCCCGGGAGAGTCATGGGTGTCTCTCCTGCTTCAGCTCTGTCTGAATGTGCCAGTGAGATCTGCTGATGTGCCCCTCGGTTGATTACCAGGAATGGGGCCGGGGAGGGGAAACATCCTTCCTCTTTCATCTTGCTTTCTCTTTGGGCCAAACATTCTCTTCTTGAAGGATCATGAATCTCAAGGCTAGGTATGCCTCACATAAGCAGACTGACTTAAAAACCTGGGATTCCAAGAAGCTTCCAGATGGGGCATCCATCCCCATTTCCCTGTGACTCTCATCTCCCCCTTATCCTCTTTGATGTTGAAGGTCCTGGTTCAGGCCTTCATTGCCTCTCACTAAGACCAGAGTAGTGACCTCATCACTGGTGACTCAAATCCAAGTCCACCTCAGCCTACTCTGTACCCTGCTTCTGGGGAGCTGAACACCTGGCTGTGTTCCCATTGCCTACAGAATAAAAGTTCAATTCTCTCATGGCAGCTTGAGATCTGCCTACTTTTCCAGTGTTCTGCCTACTTCCTTACCTCATCTCTCATTTGCATCTATTTTTTTAAAGATTTTTAAAAATTTTTTTTGAAAATTTTTAAATTATTTGACAGGCAGAGATCACAAGTAGGCAGCGAGGCAGGCAGAGATCACAAGTAGGCAGAGAGGCAGGCAGAGAGAGAGAGAGGTGGAAGCAGGCTCCCTGCTGAGTAGAGAGCCCCATGCAGGGCTCAATCCCAGGACACTGGGATCATGACCTGAGCCGAAGGCAGAGGCTTCAAGCCATTGAGCCACCCAGGTGCCCCTTTTTGCATCTGTTTTTTTAAACATGATTACAACTGTGTCATTCCTTAGCAGACTGACACATCTATCATGAGGGTGGCACCCACCATCTAAAAATGCCCTACCTGCTCTTTTCCTAGTGTGTTTCACTAATACCTAATCATCTTTCAGCTTGGAGATCAGGTTCATGTTAAGGATTAAATTGCATCTCCCCAAAAGATACAGAAGTCCTAACCCCCAGTACCTTTGAATGTGACCTTATTTGGAAACAGGGTTTTTGTAGCCAGTCAAGTTAAGATGGAGTCAGTAGGCCAGCCCAATCGAAAATGACTGGCACCTTCTAAAAAAGGCAAATTTGGACACAGATTTGCATGGAGGGATGATGATGTGAAGACCCTGGGAGAATGCCATCTATAAGCCAAAGAATGACAGGCTATCAGAAGCAAGGAGAGAGGCCTGAAACCAATTCTTCTTCACAGCCCTCAGAATGAACCCTTGATCTTGGATTTAGGCTCCACAACTCTGAGAGAATAAATTTCTGTTGGGGAAGCCACACACTGTGTGGTACTTTGTTAAGGCAGCCCTAGCAAACAAATGTGGGTCATTTTTACTGGAGAGCCTTTCTTGGTTCACATACAAGTCAAAATGGACTTTTGTGTGCCCCAGCTTATTCTAGATATATCCCATTTTGCCAGCAGCCATATACAATAAAGCTGTGCATTCAATTTATAATGCATATGCAAATCACCTGGTAATCTTGTTAAAAGGCAAATTCTGATTCCTTCGGCCTGGGTTGGGGTCTGAGATGCTGAATTTCTAGCAAACTCCCAGGTGATACTGATGCTGCTGGTCCACAGGCCATACTCTGAGTGCCAAGGCTTTAGGACACTTGTTAACATGACTAGTCATGACGCTGTACCATGCCTGAGGGCAAGATCTAGGTCTTTAAATACCTCATACTTGAGGCAGTGCCGGGAATATTACAGGCACGTAATAAATGTTGATTGGATGGTTGGTGAACCGATAAATGAATGAATCTATGTTATTAGACTCGTTCCTTGGTATTGAAGGATTCATGTTCATTCCCAAGATATGTTGTACATACAATAACTGCCCTGCCAAATGTCTCAGAGCTTTCCCACCCTTTACCTGTTTTATTTGTTTGAAACTCAGGGAGAAAAGCAGCTCTTGGGTGCCGGGATGGCTCAGTTGGTTAAGCAAGTGCCTTTGGCTCAGGTCATCATCCTAGAGTCCTGGGATTGAGCACTGCATCGGGCTCCCAGCTCCACAGGAAGTCTGCTTCTCCCTCTGACCTTCTCCCCTCTCATGTTCTCTCTCTCAAATAAATAAATAAAAATCTTAAAAAAAAAAAAAAAAGCAGCTCCTATCACACACGAGGAAAAACATTCTTGAAGACCACAGTGGTGGCAGGGGAGGTGTATTGCTCATTCTTCAACTATATTTAAGTCAGCTCTTTGACACTGTTTGGCAAGAGTGACCCCTTTTCTCCATCCATCCTCCACTTCTACTCTTTGTGAACTGCCCAGAAGGTGACCACTGAGAGCCAGAGGACAGGCAAGCAATGTACATAACTGAGCTCCTGGTAGGAAATGGCTCTGTGCCCTTGAAAGAGCTCATTGGGGTAGGTGTTATTATGTCTAGTGGGGGACAGAAGCAGGGGTCAAGCAGATTTAGCTTCACGATCTGTGTCTTTTCCATTGCACTGTGAAAGAGACAGCCAGTGCTCTAACCCACCATGTTGAAGCTATCTCTGTGTCCTTCTCTCCTCCCAGCAGAAAATAGACAGTAGTAGCTCTTACTTTCCAGCTAAGAGGTGAGTACTCAGCTGCTTTCTAGGCTCTTCCTATTCTGGTAGTCACGGAGCTGTCTTGGTTTTCTGGCATCTTCAAGAAACAGGATGTTTAGGGGCACCTGGGTGGTTCAGTTGGTTGAGCGTCTGCCTTTGGCACAGGTCATAATCTTAGGGTTCTGGGATCGAACCCTGAATTGGGCTTTCCACTCGGTGGTGAGTCTGCTTCTCCCTCTGCCTCTGTGTTCCCTCTCCCTTGGAGATTGCTTTCCCTCTCCCTAAAATAAATAAAATCTTTAAAAAACAACGACAACAAAGAAACAGGATGTTTCTTCCTGTAAGTGATTCCTTTCAATTTAAAAAATTGTTTTAACAATTTGGGATAGAATAATTCTGACATACAGTATACTAGTTTCGCCTTCTTCAATAAGCTCTGAATGCCTCAGGGCCATTGTGAAGGACTGTCATTCCTAACACTGTGCTGAAATTTATTCATATTTTCAGATATTTCTGAAAATAGCGAACTGTTTGCCCCTACCATAAGTGGTGTCAGACTCAATATATTTTTTAAAGATACTATTTTTAAGTAATCTCTACACCCAATATGGGGCTCAAACTCACAAGCCCAAGATCAAGAGCCATATACTCTACCAACTGAGCCAGACAGGTGCCGAGACTCAATCTTTTTTTGGACAGTAGTTCTTTTGTAGTTTTTTTTCTATTCATCCCTTAATCTAAAGACTATCAGTTATTCTCTGTTGCTGCTGTTAGTGAATCTGCTTCAACTGTCTTGTTTCTCATTGGTTAATTCAATTCTCAAGGTTGAGAAGAATTGATTGCAAGCCTGTTAGAATATGCAAAATAAAAGTGAATAGGACATGAACCAAACATCTAAGACATTTCCTTCTGAGTTAGTTTAAGAGATTCATTGCCTTTAAAATAAGTGTTTTTATTCTCCCAGAAGTTTCAGTGAATTTTCTGGTTCTGAGCATTATATTTTCAAGTTAAGGTCTTTTCAGAAATAGTATCTATTAAGGGTGCATTGGTGCTGTACAATATATTAGCTTTAGACTCCTTCCTGCCCATAAAACAGCCAATAACAGTAAATACTCACTACTCTGGAACAATGCAAAGGAGAAGACATTCTGAAGTAATTTTTTAAGACCTCTTTTAAAGTACTTTAAAAAAATCATGTGGGTCTCTTCCTTTCTGAATCAAAAAGTGACTCACATTAGCTGCTAAGAAAATGCTGGATGTATTCTGTTGAGTGACAACAGTATTCATTTGGCTTTAAACAGTATGTTCAAACACTTTATTGTCTTAGGTAATTTAAACGTAATGTTGTAATCTTTCAGTGTATTTTCCCCTGTAAAATCATTTCTAAATAGTAAAAAAATAAACTCTAGTGTCAACCAGGTTGGATTATTGCAAATTCCTCATTAATAGGGTCTCACTTTACTATATATGTTTCTTTCTATCGTTCTTTCTTTCTTCGTTAACTGCGAAAGCCTTGTCTCAGTGACCTTTTGGCATTTCACAGTTAAGGTTTTCCCATACCTTCGGGAAGAAATTTTAAAACTGAAAGGTAATTTGGGATGCCTGAGTGGCTCAGTTGGTTAAGCGGCTGCCTTTGGCTCAGGTCATGATCCCAGCGTCCTGGGATCGAGTCCCACATCGGGCTCCTTGCTCAGCAGGGAACCTGCTTCTCCCTCTGCCTCTGCCTGCCACTCTGTCTGCCTGTGCTCACTCTCTCTGACAATTAAAAAAAAAAAAGTTTAAAACTGAAAGGTAATTTTATTTATACTCCTTATCAAAGTATATGCTAAAACTTCTCATTCTGAAAAATCAGAGGAGAGCAAAGGAAGAAGAATCAAAGATGAAGAAAAAAGAGGTAATTGGTCAAAATTCAGTGTGGTGTCTGTAGAGCAGGCTAGGGGCCAGAGGACAGGCCCTGCTTGGATTCACTGGAATGTTCCCGTGGGTAATGAATGGAAGGTACAGCCCCTGGAGGCAGACTATTTCTTCTTGGTACTTACAGACCAATGACCCTTAGGTTTATCTGAAAAATCAGCATTTGAAAAGTCAATGTGATTTATCTAAGAAGAAATCAGTACCAGCAAATTAGTTCTTTTAAACATAGAAACAAACTCTAAGGGTTATTTTCTACCCTGGGCTTTTCATTCCAAAGAGCTTTGAATAAAGAGATGCACTACAACTAAAAGTACATTCATCTCAGATAATGCAACAAGTTTCAGTTCTAACAGGATTTCCTGGTGTAACAGAAGCTTTCCCTAACAAAATAATTATAGTCTAGAGGAAACAAGGAAATTAGGCTTTAAGAGTCTCTTTTCTTACTTTTTATTCTTTTGGCATAAAAGTACAGGGGCTTTTTTCTTGTTTTAAGATGTTTTTATGATTAATGAGTTGGGCTAATGTGTTGGAGGTTTAAAGCTAAACACACAAGGGAAAACATGCTGTTTACAGAAATTTGCAATTTACCAGCCAGAACCACGTTTGTTGGGCAAAAAGCCTTCATAAAATAATTACGAAAATAGTTAACTTTGATTTTTGTTGGTCACGTAGAAAAATTAAGGGCCATTTTTAAGGAAATAATAGTACTACCAACAAAAAAAAGAATAAGGACAAGAAAAGAAAAAGGACATTTTTGTAAGATGTATGTTCACACAATCTAAACAAATTCTGAATAGGTGCCAATTGTATACTTTCCTAAATTTCAGTTGTTTTTAACCACTCTTTTACCAACCTTATTTTTTCTTATTTTGATTTAGATAAAAAAGGCTACTACCCTACAGTGCTTCAAAGAGTAGGAAAGTCTCTATCGATAATCTTTAAGCTTTCTGCTCAAACACATCAAAAGACTTTAGCTCTCAGTTTGTCCCCCAGTCAGTGAGATGGTCTTCTTTTTATGCTCTGAAAGATATAGACTGCTTCCTGACTGTGGGAGAGAAAATGTAAATTATATTTGTCTATGCCTACAATTCCTGCATCTTCCCAAGTTGGAAGTGTCTAAATCAGAAATGAATAGGAAAATCTAAATGTCAATGAGATTCTCCGTAGTTTGTGAAAACGCCATGATGCTATCTTTCTAACTAGAAAAGATTTTCAGGAAGCCTTGTCTTTTTAAAACTCTCTCTTCTCTGTATATCATTGAAGCTTAAATTTGTGTACAAATCTACCAAGCTCCTTTTGTTTTCAAAACTGCTTCTCCAAGAAGCTTAGAACTATTTTTTTTTTTTTTTGCAAAATTTATAAATAGATTTGAGCAGACATTTTAATTAAAAAGCCAGCATAAGGGGGCACCTGGGTGCCTCAGTTGGTTAATCATCCAACTCTTGATTTCAGCTGAGGTTGTGATCTCAGGACCAGCATGGTGCTCAATATGGAGTCTGCTTATTCTTCTCCCCCTGTTCCTCCACCTCCCTCGTGTGTGTGTGTGTGTGTGTGTGTGTGTGTGTGTTGTTTTTAATTAATGCTGAGATATTTAAGTAAGTGTTTCTAAGTAAATTTGATTCTTTATTTTATTTTTAATTTAATTAATTAATTTTAAGTAATCTCTGTACCCAAGCTGGGGCTTGGAATCACAACCCCAAGATCAAGAGTCACCTTCTCCTCTGACTGAGCCAGCCAGGCAACTCTGATTCTTTATTTTATTTTTATTTTTTTTAAAGATTTTATTTATTTATTTGACAGATATCACAAGTAGGCAGAGAAGCAGGCAGAGAGAGAGAGAAGCATGCTCCCTGCTGAGCAGAGAGCCCGATGCGGGACTCGGTCCCAGGACCCCAACCTGAGCCGAAGGCAGAGGCTTTAACCCACTGAGCCACCCAGGCACCCTGATTCTTTATTTTAAACAATCTTAACTTCCCTCTCAAGATAGAGTTTATGGGTAAGAAACTCCCAGTCTCAATGTTCCAATGACCGAACTTTTTTTTTTTTTTTTTTTTTTTAAGATTTTTTTTATTTATTTGAGAGAGAGCATGAGCGAGAAGAAGGTCAGAGAGAGAAGCAGACTCCCCATGGAGCTGGGAGCCCGATGCGGGACTCGATCCCGGGACTCCAGGATCATGACCTGAGCCGAAGGCAGTCGTCCAACCAACTGAGCCACCCAGGCGTCCCCCAATGACCGAACTTTTTAATTACTCCTACTGCTCCCCCAGAAAGCCCCAGAGTCTTTCCTCAAAAGAGGCTCCTCCAGTCAGTTCTACTGCCCTTACTGGTCTTCCTTCCTCAGTGAGGCAACAAATACTTCATGTGGTGCCAAAGGGGACAGACTCTTTTCCTTCCATACTCAAGTATCTCACCCATGTTCACTGAAGTAATGGATTTTGTCTTGCTGTGAGAATCCTGTTCATTGGAATTAGTTGGTCTGTTAGCTTTTTGTAGTAAGGGAAAAGCATTTCAACAATCCCTACCCTTCTGCTGGAAAATACGTCTCACCCTGGTCTGTTATCTTCTTTTTGTGTAGAGTGAGGTAAAGAAATGATTTATCCTCTCAACTTGCACGCTCTGCATTGTCTCGCTGACTTCCCTTCCAGGCTCTCCATGGGATTTGAGAATTTATATTTCCTTGCTTTTGTTTGCTGATTGTATAAAGGATTTTTATCTTCTTGTTTCAAGTTAAGTCTCACCAGCTAGGATTTCCTTTCTTTAGGTTAACACTTTGTCCCCTAAGCATTTTTTTTTTTTAGCTTTTTCTTGAGTTTCTTCACACACCGTTGCACTCTCATTTTGTTTTTTTTTCATGTATACTTTAAGAAGGCATTGCTTTTTCAACTCTATTGTTTTTCTCCCTTTTTTTCTCTTTATTTCTTTGGAATGGCACTTCTCTCTCTCTCTCTTTCTCTCTCACCATTATTTAAAATGACCTAAAAGGTGAAGTGCAATATCCACCCCAAAAGGCTCCTTTTCTGTTTGTTTCTAAAAGCACCACCCACCAGAATTTACACTCACTCTGAGTAGCTGTTCTCAAATTAGAATCACCTGTTGTCATTCACCTAGTGTCATTTGTCCTTGGGGTATAAGTTTAGCTCTGTTCAGGTGAAATAGAATATACACAGAGAGAACAAAAGAACAAAGACCATCATTCTCCTGACTCCCACATACCTAGCAGACAAAGACTCAGCATAACAAAGGCCTCAGGCCTAGGATTTAAGTGTTTCACACCAGGGTGTGTGTGTGTGTGAGAAATATATATTAATTTCTGTAAGAACAAAGAAAATTGATGAATTTCATAGAAGACAAAAGAAATAACACTGCAAGTTTAATTTAATTTGAATAAAGTAATTATGGCTAGAAGCTGCATAGTATATTTTCTAAGTTTCACTTGGTGGCTCACATTTTTTAAAAAGAACATTTAATAAAATTCCAAGTCAACGAAATAGGAACAGTGTCTTAGAAGCTGCTGTAGGCAAATGTGGTTTGTATTCAGTTAATTCAATCGTTTTTTAAAAGTTTTTCTCTTAAATAACATGATTTTTTAAATGCAATCAGTTAGTGGTAGCATTAGTTTGATTCAGGTTTATTATAAGTATGAAGTAAAAGCAGTAATAGATAATATGGCTTAAGGCGGCATTGAAAAGTCTGGCTCTAAAAATTTCACGTGTTAGCAAAAGCAGCAAACAGGAATCCAACTAAATCATCAGCATTTTAAAATCTTAACTCTTCCTCCTTGGGGAATCAGCCGCAGCTGGAGGAAAATGCATTGCCCCAAGACACACAGGACATCATCTTATGAAGTGATTCCTGGTGTGCAGTAGGGAGAAAAGGTCAAACAAGGATAGCTGAACAGTGAGAGTTTTAAGTTCAGGAAAGGTTTATCTGACTTCCTTGGTCCCCTTGTTGCAGAATTCCTAGCTTTCATGGTTGTATCAGGGTATTTCTATATGTATACTGTTGAGGTCTTTTATCCTCATCAAAATATACCTCTTGGGGTGCCTGGGTGGCTCAGAGGGTTGGGCCACTGCATTTGGCTCGGGTCATGATCTCAGGGTCCTGGGATCGAGTCCCACATTAGGCTCTCTGCTCGGCGAGGAGCCTATTTCCCCCTCTCTCTCTGCCTAGCTCTCTGCCTACTTGTTATCTCTCTCTCTGTCAAATAAATAAATAAAATCTTATACCTTTAAAAATGTGCAAGAGGATTTTCAGGGCAGGGACTGCATGAAGCTGTAAGGGTGGACACGTATCCCTGTGTATTTGTCCACCTGCAGAGAATGTACCATGCTAAGAGGGAAGTGTGATGTAAACTGTGGTCTTTGGGTGGTTATGCTGTGTCAGCGGACATTCATCAATTGTAACAAACGTGTGACCGTGGTGGGGGAGGTTGGTAATGGATGACGGTGGGTGGGGGGTGGACAAGATGTATGTGGGAAATCTCAGTACTTTATGCTCAGTTTTGCTGTAAAGCTAAAACTGCTCTAAAAAACAAATGTATTTTTAAAAATTTGCACAGCAGAGACCTCCCCACCTCTCCTGCCTCTTCCTTCTAGGCATTTCAGTTCAGCTTTTCAAATGCTTGGGAGGGACAAACAAAGACCACATACAGCCTTGAGGCATGTCCCTTATCTAATAGATCATAGGGTAGAGTGAGGGGACCACCATAATAATTGAATAGGGCTAACAGGTCTTGGGGACTATTCCAGCAAAGCAGGATGTATGACCACTCTACTTAATATTCTACTGTTTAACAGCATTTTTAGATTATGAAATTAATGTAGCAATGTAACAAAAAGCTTGAAAACTAGGGGGAAAAAGCCTAATTACACCATCCTGAACAAGCACCTGGTAGTTTTGGATTCTCTTCCAATGTTGCCTGTATTTCTTTTTTACAATCACAATCCTAATGTGTATGTGATTTTTGTACCCTGTATTTTTCTCTTAATGTGAGGTCATAAACACTTTTTCATGTTGCTAGTTTTCAAACTTATTTTAACATAGCTGTTGGTATTACAAGGAGATGTACTTACCATTTACTTAGTTATGTCTTGCCATATAATTTTTTAGCTGCATTTAAGTAACCCCTTGCTACTTTGTGTGGCCTCTGGGCTGGTAGCATGGGCACCCTCTGGGGGTCTGTTAGACTTGCAGAGTTGCAAGTCCCACCCTAGACCTACTGAATCTGCCTTTTTTTTTTTTTTTAAAGATTTTATTTATTTATTTGACAGAGAGAGAGATCACAGTAGGCAGAGAGTCCGACAGAGAGAGAGAGAGAAGCAGGCTCCCTGCTGAGCAAAGAGCCCGATGCGGGGCTCGATCCCAGGACACTGAGATCATGACCTGAGCCAAAGGCAGCGGCTTAATCCACTGAGCCACCCAGGCGCCCCCTGAATCTGCCTTTTAAGAAGGTCTCCAAGTGATGCACATCAGATTTTGAGAAGCACTGAGTTAGCCTACTTATAAATAATACTGGTATGAACATCTTCACATTTTGCTTGTGGATGGTTTAGTTATGTTCAATTTCCAGAAGTGAGATTATGAGTTCAAAAGACTTGCAGATTTTTATTCTTGCCAGAATTGCTGGAAAGTTCTTTAGGAGCCAGAACAGTGGGTGTAACTGAGTGCTCTAACCTGAAGGTGGGTACAGTTAGTGCCCTCTGTCAGCTGGCGGATTACAGTTGACCTCTTGGAGCCCTCTGGTGTTAAAAGTCCTACTATTTAAAGAACAAGCCTCCTGTTACCATCTGGAGGCAGAGCCAGAGAGAAAAGCTTTCTGTTCCATCTCTCTGCCCCTTAGACTCACAGAGCTTCTTGCAGTGCCCATCAGATTGCAAGGCTAACAACTCCTAAATATTCCCGATACAGGCCAGAAACCTCTTAGATTTCATGTCTAGGGAATTCATTCCTGACTCTCTCTGAGTCATGAAGAAAAAGAAATGCTTCTTTCGGGGGCTTTTAGTTTCACCTTCCAAGCCACAGTCATTCTAGCCTTGTTCTGGCCTCCATGACCTAAAGGATCACTGTGCCACCTCCTCCATGGCTCCCTACGTCTCTTTCCTTCCCCAGGAGCTGCAGATATTTTCTTTTACAGATAATCTCAGCCCTGGAAGGGTCTGCAGTTCGAGGGCTTGTGCCATCTTCCTTGGGTTCCAACATGTTATCCAGACTTTCTCTGCTCACCACCACTTTCATATCTGACCTGCTTTTCTACTCCAGCATCTCCAGTTTTTTAGTTGGCCTCTCAGTTGCTGTTTTTCTTGGGACAATGTCACATTCTGAGGCTTATGATATGCTTTCCTGATAGTGATATTGTCCAGATCCTCAGTTTGTTTCTTACTGTTCTTAAGCCCGCCCGTCAAAACTGCCACACATCAGGCCTGCTTATCTGTGTAGATGTCTGGGACTGTGTCTGGCAACTTCACCATGCTGGTTTCACCTTTGTTTAAGGACGATCACAAATGGACATCTGGATTTGTCTTAAGATTACTGGGATACCAATATCCATCCTAGCAGGCTTAACTAGATCACTAATGTGCCTTTACGATTTCTTTTGAAGACATTTCCTCAATTAAGTTGCTCTCCCTTTTCCATCAGTGAAAAAGCACAATGTTATCTCACAGAAATGGAAGTGTGCTTTCCACCAATTACTCTTCTTTATGGGGTTCAACCTATTTATGTAGGTGAGAGGGAGAGAATGAGAGAGAGAGAGAGAGAGAGAGAGTCTGACTTCTACCCATAGTTCATTTTGCTCTGAGGGAGGCCAATAGAGTAACTTGTCTTCAAGATGGCTCCCATTAGTTCCTTCCTGTATGTGCAAACCATTCTCCCCTTGAGCAGTGGAATCTATGCTTCCACTTCTTGGACTCTGAGCTGATTGGTGAATGCTGTGACTAACAACATAACTCACAGGAGAAGTAAGGCTAGGTCACCACAAAGTTTACAGCTTCTGCCTGGCTCTCTTGGAATGCTCACTCTGGGGGAATCCAGCCCCAATGATGTAAGATAGCCGACTATCTCCAAGATTACCATGCTGTGAGGAGACCCACGGTAGTCACACAGAGGAGCCACATGGACAGAGGTATGACCAATAAGTCCACAGCCATCCCAGCCCCCATGTCAGATGTGTGAGTGAAGAAAACTTTAGAAGATTCCAACCTCTGTCCTCATTCAATGGAATGAATTTGAGGGACTCCAAAGGAGTACCACTCAGCTGAGCCTTTAAACACCCAGAACCATGAAAAAAAAAAAAAAAAAAAAGTAATTGTAAATCACTAAGTTTTGAGGGAGGTTTATTATACAGTGGTAGATTATCAGAATATCAAATATCCATTTTTGGTAGGGAAACCTCTCAGATTCAAGGTAGTAATAGAACTGTATCAGTGATTATGCCACAGAGTGTGAACTTCTGCTTCAACTTGTCTTTAAAAGCTATGGCTTGCTAAATTACTCTGGAAAGAGTAAAGTGTCTGAGTTACTTTAAGTTGCAATCAAGATGTGGCTTGGATGGGCTGTTCTCCAGAGTTGGGTGATGAAAGATACCAATTCAGTGCTGATGGGCTAGCTTTGTTCTAGGACTTTATTCTTGGGGAGTCTGACCTTATTAACTACAGTATGGAAATAGGTCATAGCCATGGAAAGTTAAGAGGAAGAGGCCATATATATAGAAATTGCCTAGTCTAACCACCTACTTTTTTTTTTTTTTTTTTTTTAGATCAGATAGATAGAGGTGCACAGAGCATGCCCAGATCTAGATCTGGCTAGTGTCAATACCAGGATAAGAATTCACATCTCCGGGGCACCTGGGTGGCTCAGTGGGTTAAAGCCTCTGCCTTCGGCTCAGGTCATGATCCCGGTATCTTGGGATCGAGCCCCGCATCGGGCTCTCTGTTTGGCAGGGAGCCTGCTTCCTCCTCTCTCTCTCTGCCTGCCTCTCTGCCTACTTCTGATGTCTGTCTGCCAAATAAATAAATAAAATTAAAAAAAAAAATTCCCATCTTCTGGCCCAGGTGCAGCACCTTTCACCCTATCACTCTGCCCCCCTTGGATACTAAAGAAACTCTGAGGAAATGGTTGTATGCCATTTGGTTTTATCTTCCCTTTCATTTATTATATATATATATATATATATATATATCCTCTCTACTGTTAATCTGTACAATGGGGCTAATACCTACCTTATGTGATATTTATGAGGGTTAAATGTGATAGCTTATGGAAATTATCTGGCATTTACTGTGCACTCAATAAATGGTAAGTATCGTCTTCATGAGCCTAGTAAAACAAATTCTTTGGAATAACCATCTCAAGAGCCTTTAAATTGAAAGAATTTTCCCCACAAACAATACCCTAGGTATGAGAAATTCATCACTGGGGAGGACTCCAGGAGGCAATTCAGCATCCACCCAAGTTCTAACCCAGACAAGGAGACATTTCAGTGACCTGTGAGAAAAGAGAGAGCAGGATGTGGATAATTAGCACGACTGCATGGAACAAGTCACCATCCTGCAAAGGGAAGCCGAGAGGCTGAGTCAGCTCTGGACAAGAATAGGAAGAGAGCAGGTCTGGATGTCTGGAGTTCTTTCTGTCAACTTTTTATAAAAATAAGTACCTCTAGCTGTCTGTCTGCTAAGGAGACATCCATCACCCGGTCTGTGAAAGTAGCTTTCCTTAGGCCTGTCTCTCCAGACTTCTGTTGTGGTTACTTGTCTCACTGTGGTTATCCCCACGTCTGCTTCTCTGTCTCCCTTGTATCATATGTGCTGCGTGTGTAAAACTCTTTATGTGGAGTCTGGGAATGGTTTTTAATACATTCAGAGCAATAAGCCAGAACCTCCACCTTTAATACCTGCTTCTGCCATTTCTCATCAGCAGGGCTGTGAGCACATGTGGGGAGCAGCCACCCGTGACAGATCAGGGCCTCACCGCTCACAGAGATGCAGATGGGGAGAAAGGGAACTATTGCACCGAACACCTGTCCAGCAGTCTGGAGCCACAGCAAAGGTGCTCTAACAGCCCTGAGGAACAGTGGACACAGCCCAGATTGTGGACACAGCCAACAAGGGATGCCACAGTTTAATTATGATCGTGATTGCAGGCGATGAGCAGAAAACTCATTCTCACCCGTCCTTTGCTCACTGCATGGTAAGCGGAAGTTGTTGCTTCACAGCTGTCAGCAGATGCCTTTGGAGTTAGACGGATGGGTTCAAATTCCAGGTCTGCTGCTGGTTGCCTTTATGATTTGTGGTAAACTATTTAAGTTCTTGGAGCTACAGTTTCCTCACCTGAAAAATGGGGATGATAATAACGCCTGCTTTACAAGCAGGTTGTAAAGAAGATCGCATGGAAGTCATGTAAGAAAAATGTCTGTCATTGCTCTGGAATATTGCTGATGCTTCCTAAATTAGAGCCCTTGATCTTGACTTTCCAAGTAAAGGGGGGAAATACTGTACAGTGAATAAGATTAGCTTACTCACTGGGACTAAATCTTCAACCCCACACTTAAGATGTCACTTAACCTTCCTGTATCTATCAAGTGAGAATCATTTTGTTTCACCCCTTCAGAGATTTGGCGAATCTTAACCTTAGGTCTAGCTGGACTCCCTTTGCTCTGTAACACCAAGATGTCTAGCTCCAGAAGATGGGAGGGACCGCAGAATTTTCATCTGGGCTTAGGACTGGTCTGACTCTGTTTCTAAGACGAATTCAGAGATTTTCCATTGTTGATGTGAAATTGAGCTCCTCCTCAAAAGGTCGCATTATAAACATCTGCTACTACTATTTGTCCCTAAAATGTTAACGTTCTGTATAAACAGTGAAAAAGGAACTTCTCGTCCTAAGTGTTTTATTCAGTTATGTCATGAGCATAAAGTGAATTGTGTTTATAGACTCAACTAATGAGAAGAAAAAGCCAGACAACCATTTGTTGAGTTGCTCGCTATGTGCCAGGCATGTCACAATCTTCCCCTGAGCATCATTGTGTTCCCATTTTATGGAGGAGAACTCTGAGGCTCCAAGAGATTAAGTCTTTGCTAACGTTCCTGCTGGTGATTGGTGGAGTTGGTGTTTGGATGCGGACCTGTCTGATTCCATTGACCCTGCTCTGCCCTGTCCATTTGACCGCCTCGAGGCTCAGCTCCATTTGCTTGACTTTAATGAGGACCCAACAGATACACAATCTCGCCGTTTTCTTGGGCCATTGAGATGCTATGGACATGCTCTCATCTTTGCAGTGATCCTACTGCTTCTATTCTAGGTGCAGATGATAGGAGCTCTCTGTGCCTATGTCAGTTATTTCCAGATGCTGAGTGTGAAACTTTTCATCAAGTGTTTCGGGGGAAGGCCACATCTGGAAACAGTTACCAGATGTTATAAACCACTTTGGCCAGTGGGTGCGGGACTGCTGTCCAGGTGATGAGTATAGGACAGCCCCCTCCATATGCAGAAGATGTTCTTGGGGAATGGAGATCTGGGATGTTTGTAACTACTGTGCCATGTTCTTCCCTGAAAGGGATGTCAAGGATCTGTGTCACACATCTCCCAAAGCAAGGGTTTCCTGATAGTTCAGAAGAATGTCTAATGTCCAGATTTTTTAGGAACTAGAATCCCTAACCATAGGTAGCATGGCTCCCTATGAGTCACACAGCTCTGTTTCAAGGCAAAAATGACACAGGTAACTGAGTTCCCTTCAAACCTGACGATCTGGTCCATATCACACAGTCTTTTGGTTTTGATCCCGGTGTTCATTACTGCTATTTATGCATTGCCAACTGAACTCAGCCGACTGAAAGGAAGCAACATGGTATCAGGCAAAAATGGTAAAAGGCATAAACGTGGAAGTTAAACTAGCTGCATTCAAATCTATTGCTTTCCACCTGTGTGACCTGGGATGAGTCATCCCAAATCTCTTGAAGCCTCAGTTTTCCCCCCTGAACAATGATAATGCGGTGGCAATGCCACACTTCCTCGGGTTGTGGTGAGGCTCTGAAGTGATGGTGTGTGTAAAGCCTTTAGCACAGTGTGAGTACTCTATGAACAGTGTTATTGTGGTGGTGGCTGTCGATGACCATTTGTTCTAAGAAAATGTGATGTCTTTTGCTACCTGAGAGGTGAATGGCAGGTGCTGGGGGTCACTTGTGTTGAAATTCAAACAATTGGCTAGTGATTCGGTCCAGAGAAGGGAAAGGCTGACTGGGAGGGGCTGAGATCTAGCTGATGCTATTTACATTCACACTAGCAGACTCAACTTGTAATCTGGCCCAACCAGCCAGATTCAAAACCAGCCTCTCCACAGGAATTTCACACATGCAAATGAGGATTTTGATGGGCCTTGTAAAATAACCTCTAGTTTAGTCTGCACAGCCATGCCTTTTGAGAGCCAAAGTCCTCAAGATGGGCCAAATTGACTGCACAATTGCTCTAGTCTGATCCCAGCTTCAGGAACCACAGAGGCAACTGTTTTCAACCTTCCAGTCTGGGAGGATGCTCTCAGCATTACTGCTGAGTGAGTGAGCCCTGTGGTTGGTTCCGAGCAGAAGGAGCCAGTCGACACTTAGGCCCAGGAAACAAAAGTGAATCCCCATTAGCTCCTACTGTTAATGATATGTTCAGGCAAAAATGTCAGTTTGACCTTTCTGAATGAGAATCCTGGGCCTACAAAGTCAGTAGGACCCTTTCAAGTTGCACCCATTGACAAATTTTCCTTGAGACATTCAACATTTTGGATCTCTTCTTATATAAAATTATATTATAAATTATTCACTTACCTCTTAAAAAGTTTTTTTTTCTTTATTTTCTTTTTTAGGGGAGTGAAACAGTTGAACTCTCGGAAGTATGTAAGCACAGTTTTGCTTTGTTTTATCTGATTACATCTGGATTATTTTACTTTCAGGCAAAGATCCATTAGCATCAAACAAAATGAAACTCTGCTGTCTTCAAACTATATTTTTGACTAAAATTTCCACCTTAAAGCAAATTATGTTCAGATAGCTTGATACAGAGGAAAATCATTCTTACTCTGACTTCTTGGATGATCCCTTTGAATTTATTTTCTTCTCCCTCTACATGTGAGCAGGTCCCAAGGGTATGCCCTTGTCCTTCTCCCCAGTCTCACAATGCTTCTGACCAGAATTCTTAGTCATCACTTCTGCTTAACCTTTCACCTCTATTCAGGTGCCATCCAAATAGTGATGCTAAGGGAAAAAAAGAAGAGAATGATCCTTGCTTCCAATGCATTGAGCTTGGGGATCCCACAGAATGTTCAAATAGGGAAGTCTAGCAGAAACATGCAGAGGCACTTCTAAGCCAAAGTTTTATTCAACTTTCTCTTGACTATAATCATGCCTTGAAAAAGCTCCTGTTTTAATAAATCATGGCCCATATCTGTTTGCCAGAGAAGCTGACGAAGCAGGTTTGTTTTTCTTTTTTTTCCCCTAGCCTGTGGGGTCTCCCATTTCATGCTTCTGTTTATCCAAGTTTTATTTACAGTATCCTAATAAATCTCCATGCTGTAGGATCATGTGGACATGAAGATGGTTTCAGGGGTTACCCATGAGTGCTATAATGTTAGGAACCATATGGCAGTGCTTTCCTGTAGAGGACTAGGGGATCTCACTGCGTGAGACTGAAGTCAGGTTTCCGGCTCTTGACTTAAGGAAAGTGTTTCAGAGAGAAGACCAGATGGAGTCTTTTGCAGGCCCTGTCCAAACCACCAGTGGGCTAGGAACAGCGAGAAATGACCATGCTGTTCCTCCCTTGCTTGGATAATGACAGGTGAGACGCAAATTACCGCTGTAATAAAAGCATAAGTAAAAACTCCTGTCCAAATGTCCCTAAGTCTTTCTGTCTTGCAGATATTAATGAAGTCACATTAGTGCACTTCCTTAGCTCCCTTCTTAAATCCTGCCCACATCACTTTGGGGAGCCCTCAGGACTGTTCTGTATGGGTTAATATTTTTATAGTATTCCACCTGAACATGTACTTGCTATATATTGTTTTGTCGTCTCTTTTTTCATTTAGTGTACTGTAAACTTTCTCCTATAGATTAGATATTTTTCTATAACATTTTTTATGGCTATATGGTATTCCATCATATGGCTAATTTGTTTAACCAGTCTTTTATTATTGTGCATTTACTACCAATAATAAGTAGTTCTGTAGTAATATCTCTGCACACTTTCTTTTCTTTTTTAAGATTTTATTTATTTATTTGACACACAGAGAGAGAGATATCACAAGCAGGCAAGGCAGAGAGAGAGGGGGAAGCAGGTTCCCTGCTGAGCAGAGAGCCTGATGCAGGGCTCGATCCCAGGGCCCTGAGATCATGACCTGAGCCAAAGGCAGAGGCTTAACCCTCTGAGCCACCCAGGCACCCCTCTGCACTCGTCTCTAATTATTGTCGTGAAATAATTCCTGGGCATGGGATTGCTTGTCCAAGTGCTCATCAGAAAGGGTTAATGCTAGTATTATTAATAAATAATGATATTTCAAGTACTACTAAGCGTTGGGCCCATGGGAAGCAACTCCTCCAGAAAGAGCATTTAGAAACAAAAATACAGCACTTACAGCCTTTAAAAAACACATTTTAAGGACCAAGAATCATTCCAAATTTATCAATACAAAGGAACAATTTTGAATTTTTGAAACCCCTTTATAATTGATATTTGTTTCCTAAAATTTAAATTAGATATGATGTTTTTATGCAGGAATGGAATTATCTATTTAAAGGACAATAATATATAAATTATTTATTAGTGATATTTATCATCAACAAGTTATGCAAGTCTGGACAGACATTGTATACTTTATGTGAAAGCTCAGCCTCCCGAAGTTTGTTAATTTTCTGCTACAGAGATTTTTAAAGTTCCAGTGGTCTATAAGGGATTAAGTGGAAGGTATGACTTGTATCCTTAACTAGATTTTAAGAGAAAGGCGTTGTCACCAATATATTTTGGCCAAATGTCTTATTAAAGATACCCCCAAGAACAGAGCTTGGAAGCAAAGGTAGCCGGGACACTGCTGGCGGCCCCATCATTCGGTACTTTAATAACTCATTGGCAACAGGATGAAGTCATTTATGTTCCAGACTTTGCCTCCTGGTATCTAGATTTTTATAGGTGTTTTGACTGAGGTGTAGAGGAGGCATTTTTTTGGCCACTGATTTCTATTCCAGATTGTGGGATGTGAATAATTTGGTAAATTAACATCAATGGGTTAGACTGTTCTTTGTTACCAAAGGCCCCTGGGCTGCCTTTTCCCCTGGATGGTCACATTAATTTGCAACCACAGGAGGATGGCTGCTGGGCACATACGCCCAAGTTAAATTTCCTTTTGCAGGTTTTCCCCCTATTTTGGATATTCAGGTAGCCACTGAAGTCTGAGGCAGCTCTCTCTTGTGCATTCATAATTCTGACTAAACCTAGGGTTTCCAAAACTAATATCAGGGAGAAAAGATCCAAACCTTAGCGCTTTTGTGGCTTTCTTTTTTTTTTTTTTTTTTTTTCTTTTCCTGGGGCCAGCTTTCGGCCATGTTTCCAATGATCAGTCTGTATGCCTAGTTATACACTAAATGCATAAACTGTGTGTGCTACAAATGATGTTTTTCTAGCCTGTCCATATAACCTATTAAACCAGAGTTGGCAGTTTTCCATCCCTTAGGAGAAGCATTTGGCATAAATAATATTGTCATTTGGGAAGGCTAGACATGGTTTGAAGAAGTGACCTTGTGTAAATATTGTCTGAGGTATGACTGAGGCTAAATTATATGACAGGGAGCTAGTATAGTCTGGACTCTGGGCCCTCCTGGTAATGAAGTTGCTTCTTGTAGTAATGGAACTATTGAATCGAAAATGTAATCAAATATATCGGATGCTGTTAAAAACACAGAAGCCAGCCTATTTATGAACCTCCAGAGTCCAAAGATGGCAAAATGGTCCTGGGATGTCTTTGTCATTCAAATGGCTTTGTCTTTTTCAAAGAGAAATTGTCCTAGAAAGTGCCTTTTGTCTTCACCACAGAACTTCCCCCAGTGGTGCGACTGCTGACCATGACAGGCATTTGCTGAACCTCCGCCCACATCTGGGATGAGCAGTGGGTACAGAGCACAGTGTTGCTGGCTTTTTATGGGTAAGCTGGTATATCAGTAGCACAATACATCCGCCCCCCGCCCCAGCCAGTTACTTTCCATTCCCCTCCCACCATCCTTGTTTAGAATTTTATTTCCTCTTTCCTGGTCTATGTTACTCAAACAGCCTACTTATTATACAGAACCCTTTCCCTTCACCTCTCTCTTCCTTTTAATTGATTCACCAGATCTGTCTTTCAAAAGCATGATTTTATTTTCATCAATTCATTGATTTATTCATTTATTCATTCAACAAATACTTATTGAATGTCAACCATGTGTCCACCACTTAGCTCTCTGCTATAATAAGAGTTACAGTCTAGTGGGGCAGACAGATATTTGACAAATAATCCCACTACTGAATAGACAATTTTAAGCTAGTGTGAACATTCTGTAGAAATGAAGCAAGATTCTTTGATAGTATAAAACAAAGAAACTCTCTCTGGATGGAGGAAGCGGGGAAGCTCCTCCAAGGAAATGATAATTAAGTTGCAATGTGCGCATGTATAGGTATAGATTTTAGCTAGGCAAAGGAGTGAGCTGGAGAGTGGAGACAGAATGGGGTGGTGGAGGGTTTCCCGAAAAGAGGAGCTGGCCATGGCAGGGGGCAGCATTGTGGCATCTGAGGAATGGAGAGAAGGCCACTGTGGCTGGAGTATGGAGAATGAGGGCCACACCAGCAGGGCTATGTAAGGCATGTTAAGAATTGTGGTCTATGTTTCTCAGCTATGGGAAGTCATTAAAGAGAATATAGGCAGGCTGTGATTGGATCAGATTGGCATTCTGAAAAGTACACTTGGGCCACAGAGGGGAGAATTGATCGGCAGTGGCCAAAGAGATCAGGGAAGAGAGGTAATAATGAACCCAGGTATTAGCAATGAGGATGAGAAATAGGTTTGAACATGGTTTATGTGGAGGAAGAAATACACAGTGTTTGATGACAAATTGGACATGAGGGAGAAGAAATCATTGTGGATGTCTGTGAGACTCCAATTTGTGCAGCATGATTGATTGAGTTGCCATTACTGAGTGGGGGATTACGGAAAAAGAGGACTAGAATCACAAGCAAAGACCTCCAATTAGGAGCAAATGATTATTTTCAAGGGATAGCAAGGCGGAGAGAGCCATAAGACATGAAAACGCAGAGATGTGACTATGGAAGTTGGCAGATTAGATCATGTAAGGCCTTATAAGCCCACTGGGAAAGGATTTTAGCTTTTAATGAAAATGGGAAGCTATTGGAGGGTTTTGATCAGACAAATTACATGATCTGACTTAACACTTTTGGGCGATTACTGTGGCTGTTCTATGGAGAAAAGACTCTAGGGAGATAAGGCCAACATCGAGGAGATCATTTGAGCAAAAATCACAATAATCCAAGGGGAAGAGGGTAGTGATGGTGGTAACTTACATCACAGTGGTAGCTGAGAAGGTGGTAAGAAGTAGTAGAATTTGGATGGATTTTTTTTTTTAAAGATTTTATTTATTTATTTGACAGAGAGATCACAAGTAGGCAGAGAGGCAGGCAGAGAGAGAGGAGGAAGCAGGCTCCACGCTGAGCAGAGAGCCTGATGTGGGGCTTGATCCCAGGACCCTGGGATCATGACCTGAGCCGAAGGCAGAGGCTTTAACCCACTGAGCCACCCAGGTGCCCCTGGATGGATTTTTAATATAGAACCAGAAGCATTTTCTGATGGTTGAATATAGTGAGAAAGAAAGTGAAGAGTGAAAGATGACATCAAAATTTTTGGCTTGAGCTACTGGAAAGATCGATTGCTATTCACAAAGATGGAGAAGATAGCTGGAAATTCAGGAGTTTGGTTTTGAATATTGTATTTGAGATCCTTATTAGATATCCAAGTGGAAAGATTAAGTAGGCTATTGGACATATGGCCTAAAGTTCAAAGTAGAGATATAGCATAAAAATATAAATCTGGGGGGTGGGGTGCCTGAGTGGCTCAGTCAGTTAAGTGTCTACTTTTGGCTCGGGTCATGATCCCAGAGTTCTGGGATCGAGCCCTGAAGCCCCGAGTCCCTGCTCAGCAGGGAGACTGCTTCTCACTCCTCCTCTGCCTGCTGCTCCCCCTGTTTGTGCTTCCTCTCTTGCTTTCTGTCTCTCTCTGTCAATTAAATAAATAAAATCTTTAATTAATGTGTGTATATATATATATATATATATATATATATATATATATATCTTTGGTTCTTTTTGAGGTATAGATAGATGATACTCCAACTCATGAGAAAGGATGAGTTCCCCAGAGGAGAAAGAATAATTAGAGAAGAAATGAAATGTTTAGAAGATAAGCAGAAAGAAGAAAATCTAGTCAGTGATCAAGGTTGATATCACCAGTAATAAGACATACCAACATCTTGTACCGTACCCTTGCTATGATGTACTGAGAAGAGTATAACAACAGTTCTATAGTACTTTTGCCAAAAGATACCACGAGGAAACATCAGACATCCAAACTAAGGGACAGTCTATAAAATAATTGACCAGCACTCTTCAGAAGGTCAAGGTCATGAGAGACAATGAATGACTAAGAAACTCACAGATTAAAGAAACTAAAAAGGAGCATGACAAGTAAATACAACAGTGAGATCCCAGATTGGATCCTGAAACAGAAAAAGGGTGTTAGTGGGAAAACAACTGAAATTCAAATAGATTGTAGTTCAGTTAATAGTATTGTACCAATGATATTTTCATGGTTTGGATCATTGTACTATGGTCACATAAAATGTAAACATTAAGGGAAGCTGGTTTAAAGAAATGGGGGAACTTTCTGTTTTGTTTTTTGCAACTTGTCTATAAGTCTAAAATTATTCCAAAAGAAAAAGTTTTAAAAATTAGGGTTATGGCTTTTAGGCATGTGCCCCGCAAGGATGTGGCTGCCCTCACTTCTAGTCTTTCTAGCTTGGCATAGAGATGCTGGAGACATACGCAGGACCACCCACTGGGGTCCTTAGAGTGTGTTAAAGACTTTGGACTTTCCTCTAAAAGCCGGTGAAAGTTTAAGCAGGGAATGTGGAAGAAGATGGGAAACTAGACATGTTTGTTTTAGGCAAAAAGAGACAAGAAAACAGAATAAATACTGGGTTAGGCCCAGATTCAGGCAAACACCCAGTTACTCTCAATTATTCATCCTGTTCTCCAAACAGAACTGACCATGAGTTAGTTCATGACTCACAAGGGTGTTAGCACATTGTAACGTCTGGCTGGGAAGATTGCTCAAATCCCAAAGGATTATCCTTGCGGAGCCTTGCAAGCCTCCTGTTTTCTCCTGGCACTCCTACAGTTCGGCCATAACTGTAGAGGGGATTTTAAGCTTGTAAGCCTGAAAGGTAAGTTGTGTATGTACTATATCTCACCCTCCCTGCCCAGAATGATTCCAGAACAAAGACTGGAGCTGGACTGAGATACCAACCTACAGTGAATGAAGAAATGATCATTAGGAATGAGGCGAGAGACTCTTCCTGCACCCGTCTTCTCGGCAATTCCACTGGAGGAGAGGGTTGCGGTGAGCTGGGGTGGGGTGGGAAGTATTAAAGATTCCATCACATCAAAGGTCCCAAGGGTGTTGTGGACTAGTTGGAGATGGTGACTGAGAAGTGCTAATTGGAAATTTATGTATTAAATATTAGCCTTGGGAAAATTGTAAAAGTGGTTCATAAAGAAGACAGAAAGGTTCCCTGAAGCTAGGGAGACTCTGCCTTGGCCCAAAGAAAGGATGAACCATGAGACAGATGTGCCCTTTAATCTGCCCACTGTCCTATGGGGGATGGGCTAAAATCAGGAGAATCCTTAGAGTCTAGGGTAAGGTCACCTCTGCGCCCTCCCTACCACCAACCTACCTCATTGCCTGGCCTGGCAAGAAACTGCATGTCAGCATTGATGGCTAGACCTGCTCTCAGAAACTCTGAAATTGACCACACAGTCTAATACCCTAAGGCTTAGATCCTACAAAATCCTATTTTTTAAAATATTTTTATTATTTTTTAAGATTTTATTTATTTATTTGACAGAGAGAGATCACAAGTAGGCAGAAAGGGAGGGAGAAGTGGGCTCCCTGCTCACGGCTCAATCCCAGGACCCTGAGATCATGACCTGAGCCAAAGGCAGCCACTTAACTGACTGAGTCACCCAGGCGCCCCCAAAATCCTATTATTAATGGTAGCTGTCAATTTCTGAGTACCTACTACATGCTAGGTTCTTTATATGGTTGTTTCTAATCCTTCCAGTAACCCTTCCAAGTAGTCATGATCATTGTCATATAATAGGAGATCTTCCTCATGAGGAAATAGAGGCTTAGCTTGTTGAAGATTATACAACTAGTGGATGACAGAACCAGGATTTGAACCCAGGACTGGTTTCCTGCAGAATCCCAGAGGTCTCCACTAAAATTAATGCCTCCCTGATCATGAATGAACCTATGGGGCCAGAAGTTAATAAGCCCCTGGGACAATATTAGTGACACTGCAAAGTGCCGGGAATGGCACTGACCCAATTTTATAGACCTATACCAATGTGCAGGGTTTCAGGAAGTTTTACTAAGCATGTGGAATCAGCAGCCCATGACTCATCTGGCCAAATTCGGGGGAGGCTGACTGATGGTGCTGCTGCAGGCAGTTTACAGTGACTGAGGTCTGTGAAGAGTGAGGGGGAAGGGCATGAAGAATCCTGACCAGCGCACCTGGGCTCCTGATGTTGGAAAATCGTGAGGATGTTCTGTCAGTGTTGGCCTGAAGCTACATTTCTGGCTTAAATTTGGGTGGCTTACCAAACCTCAAAGGCGGAAAGAACAAATCATGTTAAGAGTTTGACAGTGAGCGAAGTCCAGGGTTCTAGCTGGCTCTTTGCCACAGACTTGTCATGTGAAGGGGAGCAGAGAAGCTGCTTCTTCACCATCAAAGTCTGTCATCTGGGCTGGATGTCTCACAGAGGAAAAGGTAGCCAGGCCTCAAGTCTACTTTCTGGAAAGAAACCCTTTGATGCAGAATTACGGAGACGTCTAGGCCCGCAAAAGACATTATATACCAAGCTACCACATTGATAAAATAGACATGCTATTAACTATTTTCATTAAGTTGAAGTAATAGGGGAAGGGCATTTTGGGTGTTGGGGACATTTTAACAAGTCAGTGTGTTCCAGAAAAAGTAAGGAGAGAAAAAAAAAGACAGAAAGAAAGATGACCTCCTTCTGGGTATTGAGAAGAGAGAGTAAGACATGAATTCCACAGCACTATTTTTAAGATCAGACCCCTGCCTTTTCCTCATTCTGTCTCCCACTGTGCTTTTCTCGGCCTTGCTCCAGCTTTGTTACTCTCTTGCTGGTCTGTTTTTACATAATTTCTCTCCTCCCCACTTCTCCCCATCACTTCAATAGCTCTTACTTGTCCTTTATGACTCAGCTCGGTGTGTCTGCCTGGGGATGTCTTCCCCGTCTACCAAAGCTGCTTCTAGCAGGAGACTAGTTTTCTCTGCATGGATGTCCCCACGGGGTCCTCCTACTGAATTGGCCTGCCTCTCACCTGGGTTCCTGACCACCTCGCCTCCATCAGTCATCTTTGACTGTTCTCTCCCCACTGCCTTTATTGACTCACTCAGTATGTCCTGTCTGTCTGTTCAGATACCAGTAAGATTAAACCCTTAGTAGACGTTAGGTATTGTCAAAGGGACTCTGGGTGTGTTAGCTCACCCATTAGCTCACAACAACACTACAAGGTGGATCCCATCATACTATTGCTTTACAGATGAGGAAAGGGAGGCAAAAGAAGGCTAAGCAATTTGCCTAAAAACACACAGCTATAAAGTGATGGGGCCAGGAGTGGAACTCCAAAGCCCTCATTTCCTAAATATGTCTCAGTCCCCACAGGCCACCGTAGTCTCATTTCCCTGTGCAGCCTATCCCCATAATGCAGTCAGAGTGATTTTTCTAAGTGAAGTCTCCTTAAAACACTTGGCTTCTTATTTCTCTACAGACAGAGTCCAAACTTCTTCTTCTTCTTCTTCTTCTTCCTCTTCCTCTTCCTCTTCTTCTTCTTCTTCTTCTTCTTCTTCTTCTTCTTTTTAAAGATTTTATTTATTTATTTGACAGAAAGAGAGCCCAAGTAAGCAGAGCAGCAGGCAGAGGGAGAGAGAGAGAAGCAGGCTCCCTGCTAAGCAGGGAGCCCAATGTGGGGCTCGATCCCAGGACCCTGGAATCATGACCTGAGCCGAAGGCAACCGCTTAACCAACTGAGCCACCCAGGCGCCCTGAGTCCAAACTTCTTAAGGCAACAGAAATGACACTTTCCCCATGTGCCTCTCTGTCCACCTTCCAGCCTTGTCTCATGCCGCTCCTCACCTCAACTCCTGGGCCCAGGACTTCGTGTGTGTGGAGTCCTGTGGCCTCCTCTTCTCTCTGTCTGACCAGTTTCTCTCTGCCTCCAGGTCTCAGCTTGGATGTCACTTCTTTCAGAAAGATCTCCCTGGTGCCCTGACTCTGTCATCCTGCCATGGCATCCAGTTCTTACCCCTGGGTCTGCTCCATTCCCCTCTCTCCACCCTCAGCTGTAAGCAATATGAACAGATACTGGGTCTTGTTAACAGTGAGTCCCTAGGGAATAGCAACGTATTCAACAAATGTTTGTTAAATGAAGGAATAAAGGGCATGCATGCTCTAGGTTAAAGTTCTGACCTGGCTGATTGTACAAAGGTCCCTATCCCTATCTTTGCCCACTTAAATAACAGACAAAATTGCCAGATATGTGACCCAAGATGGTATTAATGGGCAGATGACATGGAAGAGGGGATCACAAAGGGAAGCAGCCACTCTTCCCTTAGACCCAATTTAACTTCCACTTTCCAGGGGACAAAGCCTTCCTGGAACTTTTTGCTTGAGAATCTGGCATTAAATCATTTGCCTGGTATGTGTCCATCAACCAAAGGGCTGTGTGAGAGTTCAGGCTACCTGTGGTTCCTTTACTAAGCTTCATTTTA
This sequence comes from Enhydra lutris kenyoni, assembly GCF_002288905.1. Classification (NCBI taxonomy): domain Eukaryota; kingdom Metazoa; phylum Chordata; class Mammalia; order Carnivora; family Mustelidae; genus Enhydra; species Enhydra lutris. The sequence continues at coordinate 14,953,705 of NW_019154134.1, read as the reverse complement.
CTTATCTGAAAAAGACTACTTGGGTTTCAGTTTTTGGCAGTGTAACAAATTAGATGCACTGACTAACCCTTCCATCTGTAGCAACTAAAATGAAAGAAGAGGGGAAAAAAAAGTGTTTTTTGTTTTTATTATTTTTTTAAACTAAGTTTTTTTTTTTTAACATTTTATTTATTTGACAGAGAGAAATCACAACTAAGCAGAGAGACAGGCAGAGAGAGAGGAGGAAGCAGGCTCCCTGTGGAGCAGAGAGCCCGATGTGGGGCTTGATCCCAAGACCCTGGGATCATGACCTGAGCTGAAGGCAGAGGCTTTAACCCACTGAGCCACCCAGGCACCCCTTGTTTTCATTATTTAACTACATTGTTAAAATGTCTTAAAAGTAAAGAATCTGTGAATCCCAAAATTGAGGTAAGAGCAGAAACCCAGAGGTAATTCAGGAAAAAGGTGATTTTTACTCTGAGGTTTTTGCCCAGGCCAGGAAACTTGAACTTCTGTTTTGATGGATGTGTAGGACTTGAGAGGGAGGAGATAAAGCCTTGAGCTTGTCTAAAGTGGAGATTAAGTTAGACAACCTAGCATAAACTGGGATCCCAAAGGCATGAACCAGAAAACAAACAAACAAACAAAAACCTACACAGAAGGTTGCTACACAGAAGATGAGAGCAAGGAGGGACAGAACAATATGATATTTCCTTACCTTGACCTAGTCACTGGGTGGAGAGACAAAACAACTCCCCCAGAATCAGAGAACCATAATGGAGCCCTCATAAGGATGTATCAGTCTGAATTCATGCCACCTGTGTGGTCAAAACAATGTTGCATGAAGAATCAACTTAAAGTAGTACCAGAATAGTGCCCCAGGAGACTGACAGAAGTAATTTGAATCTTCTTGAAAGGAACTCAACTTCACTCAACCCTTTAACATTTTCTTCAGATAAAGTTGCAAGGAAAAAGGAAAACTCTTGATAAAATAAAACTCAACAAGTATCCCAGGAAAATAGCATACTGTGAATGAAAACAAGAAGAAAGAGGTGTCTGGGTGGCTCAGTGGGTTGGGCTCCTGCCTTCGGCTCAGGTCACGATCTCAAGATCTTGGGATCAAGCCCCACGTCAGGTTCCTGCTCTGCCAGGAGTCTGCTTCTCCCTCTCCCTCTGCTCCTCCTCCCTGCTCGTGCTTGCCCATGCTCTGTCTCAAATAAATAAATAATCTTAAAAAAAAAAAAAAAAAAGGGAGAGGAAAAAAAGTGCAAAGCAAAATTGCAATTATGAAAATATTTAGTAAGTGAAAAGCAGATATGAACTTTATATCAATGAATTTGAAAACTTGGATGAAATCAGTTGAATCCTAGAAAAATATAACTCAGAAAAACTGACTCAAAAAGTAGAAAATTTGCAAAAATAAAAACAAAAAACCCCCCAGAAAATCTGAATAGTCCTTCTTTCTTTCTCTCTACCTCCATCTTTTCCTCCCTCTCTTCCTTCTTCCTTCACTCCGTCCTTACTTCTTCCCTCCCTCTCTCTTTCTTTCTTTCTCTTTCTCTCTTTCTTTTTCTTCCTCCCTCCCTTCCTTCTCTTTCTTTCTTCCTTTCTCTCTCTCTCTCTCTCTTTCTTTCTTTGGAATAGTTCTACCTTAGTTTTAAAAATACATAATACTTTAAAAGCTTTCCACACACACAAAACAACAAAACAAAAGAGCCACCAGATTCAAATGACTCAGAAAAATATTTGATAAAATGTAACACCTATTCATGATTAAAAAAAGAAACTAGAGGTAAAAAAGAGATGTACCTAACCTGGAAAACAGAGTCCACAAAACTATCTATTGAAAGCATTTAATTTAAAAGGAAATACTGAAAATGTTCTTTTTATTTTTTTAAGTTCAATCTACTTCCTAATAATGTGGGACTCAACCTCGCAACCCCAGGATCAAGAATCACATACTCGTCCCACTGAGCCTACCAGGTACCCCAAACTTGAAATGTTCTATTTAAGATCCAAAAAAGGGAAGTCCATTTGACACCCCGTATTTTACTGGAAAATCCTAGGCAATGCAGAGACTAGAAAATTAGGAAAGATAAGAAAGAAAAAAATAACATTGTTTGCATAGCTAGTGCTTGAAAATGTAAATAAAAAGAAAGGCTTTGAACACCCAAAAGGATCTACAGATTGAGGATGAATAAGTGAGTTTGGAGAAAGACTGGATGTAAGAGCAATATGTGAACAATCATATTCATCATCGGTGTTTAGTTTTTAAAAAAAGTATTTTAAAGAAAATAATCATTTAAAAAAAAAAAGAAAGAAAATAATCACTTATGGAAACACCAAAATGTAAGTAGGAACAAATCTAAGAAGAAAACGTGAAACTACTTTGTGAAGAAAATTATAGAACTTTATTGAAAGGTTAAAGAAGTCCTAATAAATGGAGCCATATAGCAGATTTTTTCAACAAGAAGCTTCAATAGCTTTAAGGACTGTTAAATATCGAGATTCTGTAGAGTTCCAGTCAATATTCTCCAGAGATTGTCCTGGACCTTGAAAAATTATTACTAGAATTTTTATGAAAAAGCAGAAGTCCTAGAATAGCTGATACTCTTGGGAAGCCAAAGAGAAGCTAGGGGATTTGCCCTACCAGATACCAAGACCTAATAAAGCTATAGGCATTAAGTTAATGTGATATTGGTGCAGTGGCAGACAAACAAATCAATAGAAAAGCATAGAGGGCTCCAAACAGACATGTACATAGGAAACTTGAATTAAGACAAAGTAGCCATTGGGGTGCCTCGGTGGCTCAGTGGGTTAAGACAAAGAAACCACTGTAGATAGCATGTGAAGAAAGAAATGGTGTGGGGACAATTGACTGTCCATATGGAAAAACCTGAAATTAAATCCCAATTTACAAATAGCAAGTTCAAGTGGAATAAAGACTTAAATATGAAAGGCAAAAGTCTAATACACTTTTAGAAGACAAATTAGAAGATTATCTTTAGGATACTCAAAGAGTATCCTAGTTTACTCTAAGAGTAAAGAAGAATTTCTTTAAGCAAAATAAAAAAAAAAAAAACATAGACCATGAAATAAATATCGAAAAATTCAATTCTGTTAAAGGTCTGTCATCAAAAGACATTGTATACAGAGTAAAAAGAAAAGGCATAAAGACGAGGAAGGTATTTCAACATATTAAATCAATAATCAAAAAGACTAGTACCCAGAGTATTTTAAAAAATAATACAAATCAATAAGAGAAAGACAACATAATCCAATAGAAAAATGGACAAAGATAGGTCCCTTATGAGAGAGGGGTTCAACCTCACTAGTGTTCATCCTTTTTAGTAATAAAGGAAATGCATATTAAAATTAGAATTTCCTTCCTCATCAAATGGGCAAAAATTTTAATTCTGATAAATCTAGATATTGGCCAGACTGTAATGAGACCTCTCATTCCCTGTTAGCAGGAATGTAACTTGGTAAAAACATCTCAAAAACACTTTACCTAGTTAAGTTAAAATGTGCTTATCTTAGTAAAGTTAAAAATTGAGGGCCTAGTAAAGTTAAAATGTACATGCCCTAAAACCATCCGTTATATTTCTGAGTACATAGCCTAGGGAAATTCTGCCTATGTGCACTGAAATACATATAGAAGAATGTACTAGCAGCATTGTTCATAATAGCTCTGATTAATAACACATTGAACGTCTGTAGAGTAGAATAGATAGTGCTTCTCTATTCAATGGAAAACTACATAGCAGAGAAAATGACTAAACTACTTTTACATGTATCAACATGGATGAATCTTTATCTTATTTTTAAAAATATTTTATTTTTTATTTGTCAGAAAGAGAGAGCACAAGAAGGCAGAGTGGCAGGCAGAGGCAGAGAGAGAAGCAGGCTCCTCTGTGAGCAAGGAGCCCGATGTAGGACATGATCCCAGGACCCTGGGATCATGACTGGAGCCAAAACAGTGGTTTAACTGACTGAGCCATCCAGGCATCCCAACATGGATGAATCTTTAAAAACATAATGAGGAGGTTCCTCAAAAAGTTGAAAATAGAGCTACCCTACGGCCCAGCAATCACACTACTGGGTATTTACCATAAAGATACAAATGTAGTGATCTGAAGGGGCACATGCACCCGAATGTTTATAGCAGCAATGTCCACAATAGCCAAACTATGGAAAGAACCTAGATGTCCATCAATAGACGAACGGATAAAGAAGATATGATACATGGTATGGTATACGACAGAATACTATGCAGCTATCAAAAATCCCCGAAATCTTGCCATTTGCAACGATGTTGATGGAACTAGAGGGTATTGTGCTGAGCAAAATAAATCAATCAGTGAAACACAATTATCACATTCTCTGATATGAGGAATTTGAGAGGCAAGGCGGGGGGTCATGGGGAGTAGGGAGGGAAAAAATGAAACAAGATGGGATCAGGAGGCAGACAAACCATAAGAGACTCTTAATCTCAGGAAACAAACTGAGGGATGCTGGAGGGGAGTGGGGTGGGAGGGATGGGGTGGCTGGGTGATGGACATTGGGGAGGGTATGTGCTATGGTGAGTGCTGTGAAGTGTGTAAGCCTGATGAATTACACACCTGTACCCCTGAAGCAAATAATACATTATATGTTAATAAAAAAATAAAATAAATAAATAAAAACATAATGATTATTGAAAGAAATAAGCTACTAAGATTACTGCAAGCAGTAGGATTCCATTTATTTAAAGAAAAAATTGGCCAAACTAAGTGTTATACTCTAAGAGATGCAAACATAGTTGGTAAACTATAAAGAGAAGCAAGGCTATGATTAAAACAGAATTAAGATGCTGTTTTTCTTGCAGGGAAGAGAGGGAGGTATCTCTGGAGAGAGGTCCACAGAAACTTCTGAGATACTGATAATATTCTGTGTCTTATCCTGTCACTGGTTACACATTCTATCATTATTTTTAAAATTTTACAGATAAAATTTATTCATTTTAAAATAAGTGTATTCTGCAATTAAATGAAAACTTTTGTTTCTGCTACTATGGCAAAGGTTGAATGACACAAGGTGCAAAAAGTGCCAGGCATCTAAGAAGTGCTCAATATGATATGTGTCTAAATTTAAAAAATAAGATAGGAGTAACTTCCCTAAGGCCTAGGGGTGAGACAGGGAGGCACGGAGGAGTGGGCTACGGATAGCAGAACTGATTCTTACGGGCCCCAAGTAAGGACGCAGAGACTTGGACATTGGCTGGAGCTCATCCAGTCCTTGAAGACTCTGCCAAGTGAAGCAGGCGGACACATTCCCGAAGATGGCATGTTTACAACTTCTTGGCCCACTCCGCTGCCATAAAAGCAGTCTGCCCAAATCCCTTTCTTCTTATCCACAAATGAGCCCCAGGATATTATATCTTTCCTGGGAGGAAACCTTGTTTTCCAAGAGAAGATGAGCCTCATTTACCTTGGCTCCTCTCCACCCACCAGCCGTGCAGATATTTAGCAGGTAATGATGTGGCCATTAGACAGTGCTTATCTACCTCACCTCTGCCCTTGGGTGGAGGGTCTCAGACATACTGACTGGAGGCCAGGTCTGACTGGTGGGGGAGGGGAGGGCTCTCAAGGTCTTTTAACAAACCTTAACTGAGCATCTGCTAACTGCAAGACAGTTTGCCAGATACATGGTGTTATGGGTTGATTTTTTTTCCCCACCCCCCTCCCCGCTGCCAAATACGTTGAAGTCCTAACTCCCAGTGTCTATAAATGTGACCTTATTTGGAAATAGGGTCTTTGCCGATGATCGAGTTAAAATGAAGTCATTAGGGTGGGTCCTAGTCCAAAGCGACAGCCTCCTTCTGAAAGGGGGATATGGACACCAGCACACAGGGAAAAGGCCATGTGAAGATTAGCATTCTTCTGCCACAAACAAAGGAGCTACCAGAAGCTGGGATGGAGGCCTGGAACAGCCCATACCTTGATCTCACACTTTAGCCTCCAGAGCTGTGAGCCACCCAGTTGGCCATACTTTATTTTGGCAACCCCAGGAAACTAATACAAATGTGTGGGTATAGACCTAGAAATGAGGAAGCTACGACTTCCTGCCCCCAAGGAGCTCACTGTCTCCAAGGCAGTTGTATTTTAAGCAGAATGAAATAAATAAAATAACAAAAGGGCAGGGAAAGTGTTCTGGCTGTGTAGGCTAGAGAAGGAGGAATTGTTAACTGTAGCTAGTGTAGTTTCACACTGCCCTTTATCCTTTCTTCCGCATACTCATTTGTTTATTCATAGGGGCTGTAGAATATATTAAATAAGAGTCTAGGATTTGAAATCAAATGAAAGTTCCTATTTCAGGTCCGTTGATTCCTAGTTGTGTGATAGCAGGGAAGTTTCCATCATTTATAAAATGAGCGTACTCATATCTACCTGACGGTGCCTGACTCATTGTAGTGCTCCCTAAATGGAGACAACTCTCAGCAGCGGCCACCTTGCTAGTCACCCAAATAGAGTTTACTGTGTCTGCTATGAGCCAGACAACAGGTTGGGGATCTAAAAGTAAGGCAATAGTTCCTGCTTTCACGGAGATCACCGTCTAGTTCCTTCCTGGCTCAGAGTTGGGCATAAAGCAGTTAACCACGTCATAGATTAAGTACTGATAGAGGTAGGCATCAAGGGAGACCCAAGCTGGGAGTGTCTTGTCCTGAATGAGGGGATCAGGGTAGAGGCAGAGAAGAGGTGATGCTTGAGATGAGGTTTGAAGGTATCAGAGTAGGGCCTTTCCAAGGAGTTGGAGTGTGTACAAAGCAACAGAAACAGAGATGAACAGGTGACATGTGGAGAAGGGCAGTTTGAAACGTGCAGCTGAAACACAGGATCCTAAGTAAGGAGAGAATCTCGGGAAGATGGACCAGTTCCTTGTGAAAAGTTCTATAGGCCAACCATAGGAGTTTGTAGTTCATCTATAGGCAATGAAAGCTTTAATTTCTTAAGTAGGCTCCATGCCCAGCATGAAGCCCAGTTCGGGGCTTGAACTCAAGACCCTGAGATGAAGATCTGAGCTGAGATCTGGAGTCAGATGCTTGACTGACTGTGCCACCCAGGTGCCTGGGCAATGGGAGATTTTGAGGGACTTTTCATTTTTTAATAATGGATGGTAAGCAAGGGAGGGACATGGTAAGGTCTGCTTTTAGATGTATTGCTGCTTGCGTTAGTGTAGAGGTGAGAAAAGAGGCAGAGAAGCCTGTTAAGAGGTTATCCCATTAGTCAAGACCACGAGCTTTGAAGACTAGAGCTGAGTCAGTGTTGGTGGGGTAGACTGGGAACATAGAAGATAGTGTTAACTGATGTCTGTGATGCATTGCAGCTGCCTAGCATTTCTCAAACACCCTTCCTATGGTTGGGGAATTTCCAAACTTAGTGTCCATTCTCAAAGAAGAGGCCAGAAACTCACTTTCCCAGTGTCTCTGTCAGCGCACAGGCATATAATCTGGGCTCTGCCCATCAGGACTTTGTTTTGGGAAAGAAGGTTGCGAAGAAGGAGATAGCACATAGAATCCATTCTGATGAGGATAGTACTGCAACAATGAGTCACTCTTCCCGCTGGGGTTTGTCTGTGATGCACAGTGTGCCAATGGTAGCAGCAGAACGGTTTCTATGGACAGCCTGGCTCACAGGCCCTCTTGAAGATTCTCTGTGCTACCTAACAATTTAATAGATTCTTTTTTCTCCCCCTCAAACTAGCTAGAGTGGCATCTATTGTTTGTAACTAAGAACACAGTCTGATACAGGTAGAAATGACAGGGTTTGATGATAGATTGATAGATCAACAACGATGCCCAGATTTCTGTGTTAGGTGGGATGATGGTGTTGTTAATAAGCTTGGGAATGAAGAGGGAAGAGCAACTTGGGGAAGAGAACAGGAAGTAATAATGAGCTCGTTTTTAACATGCTGAATGTGAGTTTCCTTTGGGACATATGGGTCATAGACAGATACATGAGATATATGGATCTGGATATCAGCAAGGAAGTCTAAATAAGAATTTTAGACTCGTTAGAATGTATTTATTGTTTAAATTAATTGAACATTTAAAATGTTCCGGTCACTGGGGAAACAACTGTAAATAAAATAAGATCCCTGCTCTCATAAAATTTATCACTTAATGAGAAAAATCATAAATAAGTAAAAAAGTAAATATGAAATGTGATATTGGGTGATATGTACTATAAAAAGGAGTAGAATAAGGAGATAAAGAGTGATGGTTGGAGGTGGCTTTGGGACAGGTACTGTTTTTTTTAAAGATTTTATTTATTTATTTGATAGACAGAGATCACAAGTAGGCAGAGAGGCAGGCGGAGAGAGAGAGAGAGAGAGAGAGGAGGAAGCAAGCTCCTTGCTAAGCAGAGAGTCGATGTGGGGCTCCATCCCAGGACCCTGGGATCATGACCTGAGCCAAAGGCTGAGGCTTTAACCCACTGAGCCACCAGGTGCCCCACACTTTTAAAATAGTAGCTATTCCGGGGGTGCCTGGGTGGCTTAGTAGGTTAAAGCCTCTGCCTTCAGCTCAGGTCATGATCTCAGAGTCCCGAGATCTAGCCCTGCATGGGGCTCTCTGCTCAGTGGGGAGCCTGCTTCCTCCTCCTCTCTCTCTCTGCCTGCCTCTCTGCCTACTTGTGATCTCTGTCTATCAAATAAATAAATAAAATCTTAAAAAAAAAAAAAAAAGTAGTATGCCCAGGGAAGGTATCTCTGTGGAAGTGACATTTGAACAAAATTAAGGAGTGAGCCCTAAAAAGGTTTAGGGATAAGGAAAAACAATCTAGGCAAAGGGACAAGCAAATGCAAGGGGTAATAAACTTAGAGTGTTGAAGGAACAGCAAGGCTGCCAATGTGGCTAGAGTAAAATGAGCAAGAGGAACGTGGTAGCTGATGACCTTGCAGAGGTAGACAGGAACCAGATCATGTAGAGTCTATGCTGTTGACCATGATGAGGAATTTTTATTTCATTCCAAATTTGATGAGAAGCCATGGAAGGTTCTGATCAGGGAGAGAAATGATATGACTTATGCCTTTAAAGATCACTGCTTACATATGGAGTACCATCTTTGAGGGAGCAAGAGTAGAAGAAAACAGACCAGCCAGGAGGCTAGTGCAGTAATCCAGGCAAGAGATGGTGGTGGCTTAGCAGAGTTTATGGGTATGGCAGGTGGTGAGAAATGGTTAAATGCTGGTTATCTTGAGAAGAGACAACCAATAGGACTTACCAGTGGGCTTGCTGTGGATGTTAGGGGAGAGAGAAATGTTGGATGACTTCCACGTTTTTGGCCTTTGAAACTAGGTATCCAGTGGTATGCTTTAATGAGGTGGGTGAGAACTAGTTGGGGAGTGGTGGTAGAAATAAAATATTTTGGTTTGGATGTAAGCTGGATATGTCTACTAGATATCAAAAATAGGCTGGAGCAAGATTGATCAATTTGGAAGTCACCGTCTCAGAGACAATATTTAGCCATCTTCTTCCCCTTCCCTCCCCCATAAATCCATTCTCAAATCCCCCCTGTAGCCTTAGGGAAGCTTCCTGTCACAGGTGACTTATGGAAGGAATCTTTATCTTTCCTCTCTGGCACAAGACTTTCCCCAGGAGGTCTGTGTTAAGCTTACCAGAAGTAAAATCTAGAAAACAGAAAAAGCAGAAAGCCAAGGCAAGGCATTATGAAGAAAAGTACATTGTACTGCATTGCATTATGAATTTAGAAATTTTAAGTTGAGTGAGTATATAAAATATATGTGCTACATGTTTTAGGATTTAAACTTCTTCTGTTAAGCAGCAGTTGCTCTGTTTTGTGTTTCCTTGGGAGGCAGTTAAGAGAACTGGTTAAAATAAAAAATCACCGGCCTTGGAATCCCACTTCTTGGGTCCAAGTTGGAGATATGCAATTTTGGTCTAGTTATTAAATATCTCAGCACCTCAGTCTCCTCATATGTGAAAAGGAGGTTGTAATAGAACTACCATTTCAGGACTATTGTAGAGATTAAATGATTGAGTGTGAGTAAAGCCCTTAGGATGTTGCCCATGTTGAATGAACTCAATAACTGTTGGGTGATAGTACATACTCTGTGTTCTGCAGGGACATAGGCATATCGTGGACCCCACCTAGGAAATGGTTAAGCAGAGGCTGAAATACTCTATGTTGTAGTAGGAATACCATATTGGGAGAGCGGTAGTTTCTGGATCTAAAACCTTCAAATTTTGGATTTTTTTTTTTTCATTCTGTGAAGTAATTCGTGTGCTGCCTGGGAGCACAGTGTGTTGACTGAGCATATGACAAAGTATGAGGCTGGTCAATAGGGAACTTCTTGGTTTCCTTTTGATGCCGCCATTTTTCTTGAGATGCTTACTCTTATTCTGGTTGCCAGATGATCTGCTGTGCTTTCTGTTTATCTGGGTTACCTGCGTCTGTTCATCTCCCATCCAGATTCCTGATTCTTTAGGTGAGAGACTGCTAGCCAGTCGACCGTAAGGATTGCTCTTGCATCATTCCTTCTAGGCAATACTCACATTTTAGCAGAGGCCACCACGGCAAGTTTGCAGAGGTGAGTATTGATGGACACACACAGTGAGGGGGGCAATTGCAGAACCCATCCTGGACACCGTAGTGAGATTTGGACGGTTACAGGTCCCTGTGGCCCATCCTGCTAGAGCCCTTGGGAAAATTATTTTAGAAGGAACTAAACGTATTTAAAATCTAAGCTCTTAGAAAGAGGAAATGAAGTTTGTATACCCATTGGTGATCACCATGCTTGGATATAGCCCTGGATTCTACTTTCTCTGGAGGGAATGGATAAGATCTTTAGTCTGAGAACAAAGACAATAAAACTCCTTTGCAGTTGTGTTTAAGTGTTGTGCTGCTATTCTGAGGTAGGAGCCATATCCTTGCACTTGCTTCAGAAAATCCAGGTCAGTGTATATGGTTTGCATGTACAACACACACACACACACACACACACACACACACACACACACACCCTAACCTAACCACTACAGTGTCAACTCCAGGTGCTTCCTGTCTTGCCTTGCCTTGCCTTGCCTTCCCTTTCCTTTTCTTTCCTTCCTTCCTTCCTTCCTTCCTTCCTTCCTTCCTTCCTTCCTCTCTTCATGGTATTAAGTCTATTTAATATCTTTAATTATTCTATCACTTCTAAGTCCTTCCACAAAGGGCATTACTGCTCTTCAGTGTATAGCAAACATATCTTTTAAAAAAGAGCCAACCTTAATGTCGAAGCTGTAGTACAAATTTATAATTATTGGCAGCACTATACTATAAAGTAAAACAAAGAACATCTTATTTAGATGAAAAAAATATAATACTTCACTGGGGAATATATCTAGCACATTTTTTTCCTTTACATATGTACATCCAATGGTAGAAGTTTGTGGGCTAATTTAAAAACAAAAGCAGGGAGACAAACTGTAAAAGACTCTTAATCTCAGGAAACAAACTGATGATTGCGGGGGGGTGGGGGTTGAGTGGAGAGGGACGGGGTTGAGTGGAGAGGGATGGGGTGGCTGGGTGATGGACACTGGGGAGGGTTTGTGCTATGGTGAGTGCCGTGATTTGTGAAAGACTAATGAATCACAGACCTGTTCCCCTGAAGCAAATAATACATTAGATGTTAATAAAAATGCAATTAAAAAAAATAATGAAAGCCGTGTTTTTCTCAGGAATAGCATTGTATATATGCCTTAGAGCTTGTTTTTATAGCAGATACTAGTTTGCCAAACTTCAGTGGCAAACCACTAAGTTGTGAGTTTGGTATTGTCCACTTAGCTGTTTCTCGTTGCCCTGGAGAATCTGGCCGTGAGTAATGTTGAGAAATCACCTTGTTGACACCATTTCCCTTCTTAAGGGCAACTCCACTATGACACAATATTCATATCCTTAAGACGCAAGGCCTCCCACAAATCCACCAGATATCACCATGTTCTGTTTGATAAACTCTGTTGCTGCTTCACTTGTATTGTGGGTTTCAGGTGCTGCCTTATTTGCTCCTTTCTTAATCTTTTCTGTTTTGTTTACATCTTTTTCAACTCTCTTCCAGTCTGCACACAGCCACTGTGACTGGCAGTCTAAAGAAGAAGAAAGCCACCACTTACTGCAGTTTTCTGCTTTCCAGAACAAAACTCCTGCACACTGGCCAGTCACTCCACCCTTTGCAATCTGGATGGCACTGACTGTTTTTCTACAATAGGTCTGGAGCTGTGGCCAAATATTCAATTCCATTCTTCTTGCATACTCAGTTAAATCCAACACTTTGTAAGACTCATCATTGCTTTCATATTCTTAGGGAGAGGAGTTCCAGGTTCCTGGTTGCCATGATACTACTGGCCCAGGTAGGTCCTTTCAGATGTAACTGAAAACATCACTCTCTTCTCTGTGCCTCCCTCACAGAGGCTGTGAGGAGTGTGGTCTTTGTCTACGTATTTAATGGAGTGGGGGTCTCACAGGGGAAATGCTAACACTTTCACTGGGTCTTTGTGTAACCAAGTAAGCAGCCAACTAAAAGCTCACATCCTCTTTCTAAAGAGACAGGACAGTCAAATGTAGTGTGTGATCCCTGATTGGATCCTGACTAAAAAAAGAGAAAGAACTGTCAAAGATATTTTGGGATAATTGAAGACAGTCCAATAGGGAATGAATATTGATTAGATCCTCACTATTCAGAATGTGGGCCACTGACCACACCAGCAGCCTCACCTGGGAGCTTGTAAGAAATGCAGCTTCAATCCCCACCCTCTGTGGTTTACAGGCACATTAAAGGTTGAGAAGCACGTGTATGAGAATGCGTGTGCATTCTGAGTAGAAAAATTCAGAGGTAAGTCTGTAACCCTGACTGAAGGCAATATTTTCAAAGGAACTGGACCTTAGACAACCCCAGGGCATCGTGGATTGTCTTGCTGGAGCCATTGGAGTCTTCTTCTAGGTGGGATAGACCAGGCATGGAGATGTCAACTGCACGGAGTAGTGATGGAATTAGACCAACCCCATAAGAAGAAACTCCGGAGTCCCAAATGTGCCTGGGGATTCATTGAACTCTGCGACAAGAAGTCAACAAGGTTAGCAGTTTGGGTGTGTCCCCTTAACTTGGTGGGGATTTTTTTCCCCTTTGTTGGATGACATAGCTTAAAATTCCTTCCTTCATGTGTTGTAATTCCCTCTGGTTTTCCCCAACCCTTTACTGTGGTTGGACAACACCCCTACAACTTTGTGTGTTGGTGACAGGGGAGAAATGAGACCTGCCCTGTGGTCACAGTCCTCTGTGAAGGCCTTGGCAGGGACAGTAGCATCACTGGCAGGGGGCAGAGGTCACTGGGCTCTAGGCTACATTTTCCAGAAGAGGAGGTGAACCTCTGCCACTCCTGGGTCTCATTTATGTGTCTCTGTCTCCTCTCAGGTCTGAGCCTTGTATTCAGGATTACTAACTCTGAGAACTTCTCTCTGATTGCCAAATCACAGAGCGGGAAGTGGTGAGCATGAGGCTCTCCCAAGTCCCATATTTCTGTAGCTATAAAAGATTTTATTCATGCGGGGGCATTTATTTCAAATAAAGACTAGCACAGGGGCACCTGGGTGGCTCAGTGGGTTAAAGCCCCTGCCTTCGGCTCAGGTCATGATCCCAGGGTTCTGGGATCGAGCCCCATATCGGGCTCTCTGCTCGGCGGGGAGCCTGCCTCCCCCTTTCTCTGTGCCTGCCTCTCTGCCTACTTGTGATTTCTGTCTGTCAAATAAATAAATAAAATCTTAAAAAAAAAATTAAAAAAAAAAAAGACTAGCACAAACTGAAAAGAATTGAGAAATTACACCCTCCCATTCTTGTTTCCAAATTCCATTCAGGTTTGACACTTATTTGAACAATTTTCATTTTGAAACATGAAAAGGTGGAAGAATCCAGCCTCTTTCTGTTAACAGTAGACAAAGATAAGTATCTCTCCACAAAGGTACGAGATTATGTTACCCTTCTGGAATTCTGGTAGCCAATTCAAGTTGTTTTTGAAGCACAATGCTACCCATGAGGCCTAAACCAAAAGAACCAGACATTCCAGATTGACTCAAATAATTCCATTTTTTAAATGTAATGTTCTGGCACCTCTGCAATTTCCATATTTGTTCCAGTTTTCATCACACCCTGTGATATTGAATGGCAAGACCAGGAACAGAATGCTTCTTTGAATAACTCAGCTGCCTTCCTACCTTGTGGCTGTCAGGTATAGGATACAGTTTGTCAGGAATTAAAGGAAAACACAATTTCCATTCAGGAATTTAATTCTCTTTCAACACATATAAAGAGGGTAAAAATTGTTTTGTGGTTTATTGTGGGGAGGGGACGTCTTCTATTTAAAAAACAAAAACAAAAACAAAACCATCACCACCAACAAAACCAAAGGAAGGAAATTCTCAATAGAAACTATGGATCTTTGATGAACTTTTTATTTCTGGATGATTTGAGATTTATTAAGAGCCAAACTAAAACCTATTTTGTTTTTCACTGTGTCTTGTAAGTAGGGGGAAAAAATGACAATAACTATTGAGCCATACGACTCAAATACATAGTAACTTGGCTTTGCATGCAAGGCAAAATGCTTCTAGAAACCCCATGATACGAAGGTTAAATCCTGTTTGTTTTCTTTGGAACTATTCGGAAGCATTCGCAGGTCAGAGCTGGGATGTCCATCCTGTAGTTTATATAGCAAAGCTGTGCTGTCTCTGACTCCACAGAAGAAGAGTTTACAGCCGAACTGGAAAACGGCTCTCCTGTGCTGTATCTAGTCTAGGCTATGTAGTCCAGACTTTATCAGTTTTTTGTACTCCATGTGATAATTACCGCTTGCCAAACATGCTTGTCTGAATTATTCCATAAAACATGCTTGATAAATGGACTTATCAAGACCACTAGGTCTTGTAGAACTTAAATTAGTCCCAGATGACTCTCTTTTCAGTTAAAAGATAAATTTAAATAAAATGTGAATGTAAACATATTTTCAACTCAAAGTTCTATTTTAACCACTGAAGCACATTCTGGCACGAAGTACTGTATCTATTTTTGACGTTTATGAGTTTTGCATTTGTTGGAAACAAACAGGATCTCAGGTGGCTGTATCTATTTTTTATATTTATGGCTCTTTTGTATTTGCTGGAAACAAGTTCTCAATTTTCTATATGCAAAATGAAATCATAACAGATGCTTCAGAAGGCTCTGAGGATGAGTAAATAAGATGGTAGACATAAGGTGTTTATCACAATGCCGGGTACATAGTGACTGTTCAGTAAATGTTGCAACTCAATTCCTTTAGCTTGTGGTAGATGCACACACACTTGAAAGGTGATTTAAATATATTCATTTCTGTTGGTTTTCAAATTAATGTATTCCCCTTTCATTGTAAAGTAATGGGTTTTGGCTCACTTGGGTGGCTCAGTTGGTTAAGTGTTTGCCTTCATGTCTTCCACTCAGCTCACAATCGGTCTCGGCATCCTGGGATTGAACCCTGTGTTGTAAGACTCTCTGCTCAACAGGGAGTCTGCTTCTCTCTCTCCTTCTGTATCCTGACCTCCCCTCTCACCTGCTCCTGCTCTCTCTCAAATAAATAAAATAGATTCTTCTAAAAAAAAAAATCAAATAATGTGTTTTAATAGTAAAAATAGCAGAGCTAATTTTTTGTGCATTAGTTAAGTTTTGGAAATTTAATTCTCTTACTGATTCTGCTCATAAAGCCCTCTGCTTTTCCAGTGCAACTTCACCACTTTTTTCATGCTCCCAACTCACCATTTGGGCAGAACTATGCCGGTCCTGTCATACATTCCACAGTTTCTTTTCCAATTCTGTAATTGACATGTAACACTGTGTAAATTTAAGGTGTATTATCATACAACGAATGATACATTTATATATAGTAAAATGATTCCCATCATAGAATTAGGTATCATGTCCATCACATCGCATAACTACCATTTATTTATTTATTTATTTATTTTTTGTGGTGAGGACATTTAAGATTTACTCTCTTAGGAACTTTCAAGTATATAATACAGTATTATTAACAGTAAGCAACATGCCATCTATTAGATCCTCAGAAAGTATTCATTTTCTAATGAATCTGAAACTGAAAGTTTGTACTCTTTGACTGACATCTCCTTGTTTCCTACCCCCCATGCCCAGCCCCTGGTAATCACCATTCTACTCTCTGTTTCTATGAGTTCTGCTTTTTAATTAATTTTTTTTTTAGCTTTTATTTTTTATTTTTTTTTAAGTAAGCTCTATGCCCAACATGGGGTTTGAACTCAGGACTCTGAGATCAAGAGCCAGATGTTCTGCCTACTGAGCCAGCCAGGTGCCCCAAGTTCAACTTTTTTAGATTCTATATATAAGCAAGATCATATGGTATTTGTCTTTCTCTGGCTTAACATAAGGTCTTCGAAGCCCATGTTGTCAAAAACAGTAGGATGTCCTTCTTTCTTGTGGTTAAATAATATTTCACCATATATATGAATAATATTTATTCATAAAAACATATATGAACAATATTTTTATGTATATTATCTTCTTTATCAATTAATCCATTGATGGGTATTTAGGTTGTTTCCATACCATGGCTATTGACTCCACAGTTTCTTGTATCATTTTTTTCCTTGTCTAGAAAACTTTTTCCCCAGTTTCCTTTATTATGATCCCGCTCTTCCCTTAAGGCTTGGTTCACCCATGTTTTCCCTCTTACAAAGCCATTTGCGATTCTCTTAGTCCAAAAGTAGTATCTCTCATACAGCCATTCTAATGACTTTGAAAATTTTTTAAATAAAAATATAAATTTGTAATAGGATTAGATTTAAAGAAAA
Source organism: Enhydra lutris kenyoni (assembly GCF_002288905.1). NCBI lineage: Eukaryota > Metazoa > Chordata > Mammalia > Carnivora > Mustelidae > Enhydra > Enhydra lutris. The sequence goes on along the minus strand of NW_019154134.1, from coordinate 14,936,843 downwards.
GTTGCAAAGATTGCCTGGAGGATATATATATCTATGTATCTATATCTATATCTATATCTATATCTATCTATATCTATATCTATCTATCCCTTAGCCCATGTTCCCTAATGTTTACATCTTAGTTTACTATGGTACGTTGGTTAAAATGAATAATCCACCATTGGCATATGGACTGAGCGATTTCAACATATATTGTAGCTGACTCTTAACTGTAAACTCCTTGAAGCCAGGCTCTGTGGCTACTAACTGAGTCATTTCTATAATCTGTATAACACCAGTGCTTACCACTGTGTACTGAGTAGGCACTAAAACATTATTTGTTGAATGAATAATTGCCTTCATTGCCTGAACTGCCTACTTCAACAAAACCCCTCATTTCATTTGTTTATTGTAAGTCGACTTTGTATTGAAGTAGAACACACATGCAGAAAAATGTGATCATAAATATAGAGCTCAAGGAATTTTCACAAAATGGACACACTTATGTAACTATCACTGAGATCTTCAAATAGAACATTTCCTGCATATTTTCTTTCCCCAAAATCTCCCCAGTATACCCCTTCCAGTCTTCCATTTTTACTTCTTCCATTGCCCTCACTTTTATTTTAACAATGGGACACAGTGTTACAGTTCATGATTATAATGCAACTCTCTTTTATATTGTTATCATATCCATGCAAAGTGGCTTGAATCTATCTATTAAAAATTTCGCTGCTTGATTAAAGGAAGTACAATGAAGCAGATTTTCCAACCACCAAACAATGTCCATTGTCTTTGTAGTTTATAAAGTTTCTTCATCAAGGCCCAGCTTATAGTTGGGTGTACCCACTTTGGGCTGAAGGACAATTCTAACCTCAAAACATCAGTCAGGCCACTGTAGGAAGTAGGATATAAACCATTTTGGTTTTTGTTCCCTTAGAAACACATGGAACAAAATACAGTTTGCCAAATGGAAATATACAAAGCCACTGGGGAAATAAATGTTATTTTTAAGCTTCTAAGAGGCTATCACAAATAACTGGGAGGAGAATGGAAAGAATTCAAAAAGCAGGTGACCTTTTAACAGACACAACACAGCAGGTTTAGCAAGTTGTTAGCAAGGGTAACACAGTTTAACAGGCACAACACAGCAGGGTTAGCAAGCCTGGAGAATGTTGTGACCTGGAGAAAGAGATGCTGAGAGACCAGACCGGGCGGGACTGACCTCAGTGGACATGATGAGAATGAAGCTGGCTTTTCCCCATCCTATTAGAGCTGGGTAGAAAAAGAAAACCATTCTCCAGAAAATGAGAATCCCTAGGTACTACAAAGAGGAGCAGATTTGGAGATCTGGGAGCTGGTCGGTTTGTTGCTGGCAGCTGTGTCTGGAGTGTCACCCTCAGAAGACTGGCTTTCTTCTACTCTCAGAGCAAATATCACCCTGTGGAGATGTGACCAGTTCTCTAGGTGGAGATCACAGAGGTGGGGCAAGTAGATTAGAAAGAGGAGGATGGCTGCGCTGTCACTAGAGAAAGCTATTCTGCAAAGGGGACAGGGAGAAAGGCAGGCATCTCTTCTGGATTCAGAGGGAAAAGAAAGCCACTATGGCCTGTCTCTCCCTCTGAAGTTACATCACTGTTTCACTGCTAGTTCTCAGATGGGTCAAGAATTGACAGCTATGGGGCGCCTGGGTGGCTCAGTGGGTTAGAGCCTCTGCTTTTGCCTCAGATCATGATCCCAGGGTCCTGGAATCGAGCCCCACATTGGATTCTCTGCTCAGCAGGGAGTCTGCTTCCCTCCCCCTCTCTCTGCCTGCCTCTCTGCCTACTTGTGATCTCTGTCAAATAAATAAATAAAATATTAAAAAAAAAAAGAACTGACAGCTACTTTGCAAAGTATATGCCAATTACACAAATGGCCTGCTTTGTGCTGTGCATTTAAAGCAAGACAGAAAACGTTGCCAGTTGGTCTAGCTTTCTGCACAGATAGCATTGAGAAAACTGGCTCGACTAAAGACAGTTTGTGCCACATTTTCTCTCATAAAGGGAAAACCTCCACAGACCAAGCAAAGCGAGAGATGCAGAGGGAGATGCCAAGAGCTGGTTGTTCCTGCGTATTCCTTGGGTTACAGACAATCACAATTCCAAGCACACCAGGGACCTATCGTGTTTTGGTATTCACATAACTACTAGCATTGCATGCCCTTTACTAAGCAGACTAACAACAGAATGTGTAAAATCTTCTGGGAAAAAAGGCCCTGGGAGCTTGAACATACTCTCCAACTACCAGCCTTTCTCCCACAATCTCTTTCTACTACCACAACTTTCAGTCAAGGTGACCTGCAGGAGATTAATTAGGTATATGCAGGAGCTCGCAGAGCTCACAGAGTATTGGATAGCTCACTGGCTTCATTTATCCTTGCTTATCTGGAATCTTACAAAAACATGCCAGTCTCTCTTTATAGACGGGCATATCACAGTGAGGCAGAAAAAGCACTAAGTGGTATTACTCTTCCTTCACTTAGGACCAGTTCTTTCTCTGAATTTCTCTGATTTTTTTTTTTAAATAAGAGAAAGAAACAAGGATTTTCCCAAATACGACAGTAGAGCTTGTGACAGAATTAAAACTGAATGTTCAACATCAGTGTTCTAAAAATCATCAGCCACTTATCTTCATGGAGAGTTTTTCTTTTTTTAAAGATCTTATTTATTGATTTGACACAGAGAGAGAACAAGCAGGGGGAGCAGCAGGCTGAGGGAGATACAGGCTCCCCACGGAGCAGGAAGCCCGATGTGGGGCTCAATCCCAGGATCCAGGGATCATGACCTGAGCTGAAGGCAGGTGCTTAACTGACTGAGCCACCCAGGTGACCTCGAGAGTTTTTCTTCTGTGTGCCAGGTTACTATTTTTCCTTGATCTCTTTTTCTCACCTGTGTAAGAGATGTATCCTTCTCTGCCACTAAACTTCCAAGTCTATTGCAAAGCCTGTGACATCCCACTTCTCTGGCAAAAAAGCTCATCCAACTCATCTGCCCTATCAGCCCTCTATCCTAACTCTCTACCATCAGTAATATGGAAAAGAGCAGAAGTTTCCAAATTTGGCTCTGAACATACACTGGGTAAAATTCTTAGGGGCTTGTATGCTCCACCAACCAACCAACAACCCCCAAACATGGGGAATGGTGCAGCAATGGTCTACCCACTGTCCATATATCAATAAAAATTAGACATAATAGATGCCTATAAATTGAAATTATGTTTAAGTAACTGATGATACATCCACTAAGGAAACTTTTTATGAGCTTTAATGCAACGTTTGCTAAAAGTACATAACATGTTTCTGCTACAACATTAAGTAAAAAAAAAAAAAGGTAGGATACAAAATAATGTATTTATAACATGGCTGCAGCTGAGCAATGCTTAAAACCTAAAAATCTGTCGGGGAAAAAAAGGCAGGAAAAAAAAAAAAAGGACACAAATGCTTCAGAATTAACAGACTGAGCCCTGAAGATGAGGCTTTGGGTGATTCCTTCCCTCTTTTCCACCTTTTATAATTTTCCAAAAGGTAATTTTCCACCTTTTATAATTTATGAAAAAAGAAAACCTTGAGCTTTTGCATTTAATCAGTGAGCAAAAGCAATGACAGGGGCGCTGTGGCCGGGCACCCAGCGCTCCAGGGCCACAGGGAGGATTTGGCGGTGGCTGCCTGGGCCGGGAGGGGTTCCTGGGACAGCCTCCGGGACACAGGATTCTGCTCTGGCAGGAGCTTCAGATTTATCTCCGAGCAGATGACGTCATCCCGAGAAACGCAGAAAGTGCTGATTAATCACGAACTGAGGACTAATCCCTAGAAAGAACTCTGGTCGAGGGGACACAAGATGGTACCCCAAGAGCGACCGCGGGCTCCGGCGCAGCCACCGGGCGACAATCCAATCCGCCACGCCGCGCCGCTGCCCTGGACGCTCCGCGTCCCTGGCTGCGCAGGTGGCGCATGCGCAGCCTGCAGGCCGGCCCCTCCATCCGCTGGCGCACCACCTGCTCGGCGTAGCCGGCGTCGCCAGCCTCGCGCCCGCCTGGGCAGGTTCTCTGTGGGCTGTGAGTCTGTGTATACTGCTTGATTCGTGGTCGCGAACCGACTAGCACGGACCTGAAAGTTGACTGTGACCGTGGTGGAAAGACATTGGCCGAGATCTCACTTTTCCTTGGAGAAAGTTCTCACACCCTCTGAGAGAAAATGTGTATAAAAGGTTGTCTGTGCCCTTGAGAGAAGAGTGATCCAAGGACTCTGGGAGACAGATGTCAGTAGAGGCACCGGGCAGTGAAACACATTCCTCGTACGAATGACTTTGTAACAAGTTCTGAAAAGAGTCCTGGGTGAGGCCAGGCAAGCAGGGGGAAGACTTGAAGCGTTTCAAGTGGGAAGCTACTGGGCTCTGCTCAGAAGGAAATGCTGGAAAGAGTGCCAGGAGCGGTCGTGCGGAGCGGAGTGCGGATGCCTCCCTCTTGCCTGATTCACCGCGTTGTCGCTTAACAGCGGACGCTCACGCTAACTTGGCCTTGTACCAATCTTGAAGGAGCCCTGTCTGGCGCCCTGCAGCGCCGTGCCCCAGCTCCCCCAGCCTGCACCTGTCGTCTGCTGGGTTAGGCACATTTTAAACAGCGAACCTCACCAGTGGGCAGTGTGTAAGAAAGCACCTGGCACCTGCAGGTGAGTGGCACTAGAGCTGGTGTTCTGGTCCAGGTGAGCGGAATTGGTACCCCTCAAAATACCCACAAACACAAATTGACCTACTGATTTGTCTTAAACACGTCAAGGCTTGTCGGCGCCTATTTTCTTTCCTTTTTTCCTTTCTTTTACAAAACGAAGGTCTCCCTAGGGTTGTTTTATGAACTTCACCAGTACACTCAGTTGCTGCATCAGGTTGGATGCCTTGGCAAGGAGAAAGGCGTTTTAATTTTCCTTTGATCAACATTGGAGTCTCAGGCCTTTGAATATTTTGAACACATCCATTGTTTGACACTAACACAGCCACTGCTACAACTGTGCTGCTCTCTTGATTATATTTCTTTGGCTCAAATACGGTATCTTTTCTGTCTCTTGCACCCAAGGGAATGGGGGTATGGGGGAAGGTACCTAAGCGGTAACTGGCACCTTGAGTGCTTATGACCTTTTTGGAGTTCATAGTAACCAGAATCAACAATGAACAGGGTTTAGGAGAAACAGCAGCAGGTTTATGTAGTTCAGAAAAGATAATGCAGTTGCAAGGCATGGGAAGAACAGATAAGGATGTTTGGTAGTTGCTAAAATCAGAACTTCCCAAACTGGGGTTATCATCAGAATTACCCAGGCAACTTAAAAACCCCAGGCAACTTCTGGAATTGGTATTGGGACAGACACCTGTGTTTTTCAAAACTCTTGGCAGATTCTGCCATCAGCAAAGGTGGGGCCACTGGTTTATCACTTGGGCTACTGTGCATCAGGGGCAATATGGTGTGCCTAGGATTGGAGTTGCTGATCAGAATTTATGAGGTTCTGGATATACATTTGGCCCAGTTTGCCAAAATTACCCCATTATTGTAGGATATGACCTTAAGACTTGGGACTCAGAGCTGAGGGGATCTGGCAAAGGGACAGACAGAGGTACCTACCTCCTGAGTGACTAGGAAGCAAAGACTTGCAGGTCCCTAAGCCCCGAGGAAGGGTGTTAGACTCAGGTCAGGGAACAACCAGTGGAGAGGGATAGTAACAGGAGAATCCAAAGTAGCTGTACAGCTTCTGAGCATCCACTGCTTGATTCCCACCTCTACCAGCGGGGAAGAGCTGCATGTTAAAGCTTACAGGAACCTAAAACTCACTCTTAGACAAGAATTCTAAACTTGGGAAGCTTTGACTGAAGGAGGTAATGGTAATATTAATAATAATTGCTAACACAAATGATGTTGTAGTTAGCATTTATGGAACACTTTACAAGAATGAGCCAGTTTAATCCCTCACAACAATCTTTTGAGGTAAGCCATTTATTCCGTTTACAGATGAGAAAACCAAGGCACACAGAGTTTAGGTGAATCACCAAAGGATTCCCAGCTAGTTGATGACAAAGACAGATCTTGAACATAAGGCTCTATGCCTGCAGAATATGAGTTCTTTTGATGTGAGATGTCTCATTTCAGAGGCTTGTTTATTCCCATAGTGGGGTTGAATCCAAGTCAAAGAGTGAGGTGGTGGTCAAGAGAAACTTAGTAATGAATGATGGTAAATGCTAAAATACGCAAAGAGCAACGAGTTTGAAAACTCACATCTTATCTAATTGGGGTCTTCTTTTTTAAGATTTATTTTTTTAGAGAGAGAGACAGGTGCACACACCAGCAGAGGGAGGGGCAGAGGGAAAGAGAATCCCAAGCAGACTCCCTGCTGAGGGGGGAGCCTAATGCAGGGCTCATCTCATGACCCTAAGGTCATGATCTCAGCTGAAATCAAGAATTGGATGCTCAACCAACTGAGCCACCTGTGTGTCCCGGAGTGGTTGTTTCAATTTGGTTATTCGTAGCCTGAGATCTTAATAGTTCCTTGACACCTTAATATCAACCTGAGGATTAACTAGGTGCATAATAACCACATCAGTGGGCCTAGAGGAGAGTTGGGTTCTAAATCCTATTTTAATAAACAACTCTTTATACCTTTCCGGAATCATTAAAAAAAAAACTAGTATAATTTTGTTAATATAGCCTTCACATTTTAGCAGTGTCTCTCAAGTGCTCACCAAGTTGGTTTGAGAAGGAGATTGGCAATGACTTGGAAACTATGTCGTCCTTGTAACGTGGGCTTGAGAGTCCAGTGAGGGAAGAGTAAGGAAATGACAAAGCACCCTTTGGAGGATGATGACAGAAATCTACGTATGAAAATAATCACACCTTGGGGATCTTGGAGGGTCTGCAAGCACTACTGATTACTCACCAGTTGTAAGCTCTCCCAGCATTAATCCATCTTGGCAGTGGGAAGGATATTACCACATGGCTGCATTGCCTGCTGGCTTCTTACAAACTCCTGGCTGGAAAAGAAAATGAGTGAATATTCACTCTGGAAGATGGAATTGTTTCCTGTATAGAGTCTACCTCATGGAGGTCCTTCAAGCAAGTAAACCAGGTTTTGAAATTTTATTTTTCTGTTGACCATATTCCAACAAATTTTGAAGCATCTAATTCCTATCTTGGAAGAGTTTCCTTAAGGTTTGACCAGACTCATGTCAGGCCAGTGGCCACTAAGGTTATTTTTTTAGCCCTAGCGTAATTTTACACTTCACTGAAAATGTCAGACCTTGCCTGCATCATATTGGCCAAAAAGGGGGAAAAATACTGCTTGGTTCTTGAAGGCACTTTAACATTTTTAGGTCAATGTTTATTTCATTTTTTTGTACCTAAGATGGTTGGAGAAAAAGTGCACTTGTAGAAAAACAAAACAAAACATTTTTTCCCCTATTGATGGGACCGGTTTTACTCACCAACAGTGAGGATAATGTGGGATAGATACAAGGCAAAGGGAATGGGTGTTCAGGTGCTGGAAGACTTCTTTGGTCACCATGGATTTTGAAATGGGCCGCCTCTTCATGTAGTTCTTTCCAGTAAGTTCAGGAGACATAGTCTTACATTATTTAAAGGAGGGAGAAGGAGAGAGAAGAGGGGAGAGAGAGTATGTTTTCCATACTAGCATATTAGCAGAGAGAAGGTTTTCTTTAAAGAGAGGCACTAAATAGTTTCTTACATTATGCATACAGAGAGGGTTTACCCAGGATCTGGAGGCAGGTCAAGGACCATACATAGTAGAATGTCATTCAGGAACACGATTTTCCCCCAGCCTGGTAGGGCATGAAGATCTCATTCTTAAACTTGGCACTGTCCCTAGCCTGTGGAGAGACACTTTTTAGCTACTCATACAGCTTACGGGGCTGCAGAGAATGTCTTTGTTCTTCATCTTGGTGGCTATTGAATTGTAGGCTTGGTGAAGAATCATCTTTCTCAGAGTGCTGCAGAATGTTGGGAGGCCAGAGGCAGAGAGCTGTGATCCTGGAGAGTGGCTTACAGAAGTCTGTTTCATTACTGTAGGGTCTGAACTTCCAGATCCATTTCCTGAACAAGTCATGGGCCTCTCCATCTCATAGCTTAAATCGCAGGTTATTGTCTTGTCACTGAATCTAGAGTCCTGTGCCCCAAGTTTTATAGGAAGCCAAGTATTTAATGGGATATTTGCTATGGGATGCAGTGACATGGTAAAGGCTAAGTTGTATGGAATAGGCAGTCCTTTTAGCTTCCACCTGCAAAATGCCTTAGCTCCAAAGGCCATCTTATCTCAGGGAATATTGACCAGATTCCTCAGAACTAGAGCCTGAGAACAGAGCCCAAGGGAAACAGAAACAGAACAAGAATTGATAGAGGAAAGGGAGAAAGAGAAATCAGGATTAGAAGTAGGAGGGAAGAATTCCAAGAAGGTAGATTTAAATTTGGCAGGAAGAATATCATGAGTGATGATTGTACTAGAGTTTCAGTAAGGTTCTCAGGACCACTTGAGTTGGCTAGCACATGGAGAAGCCTGGCAGTGAGAGCGGAGAGAAGGAAGAGCTGTCTCTCGAGGTTGTGCCATTGATCATTGCACAAGGGTACCCTGAATAAGGGGACATGATTCACATCACTAGCAACCTAGATTTGATATTTATCATCTCAGTTTTTCTTGCAGATGTGGTGAAGTGTCTTGTTCAAACAAAGTCAGTATGTTATCACAATTTTCTGACATGTGGAAGTAAAGTGCCTTGGGGAATGAGTGCCTTTTTCTAATTCACACAAATGTACCATATGGGCTAGTAATGGCCCTGAGGGAAAAAAGTACAGTACTCAAAGGGCATTTCAATGCTATAAATAAAATCAAAGCTATGGAATCAGTGAAATACTCTAAAGAGAATATGTTTATTATTTTACCCTTATCAATACTGTGGTTAAGATGGAGGTCTTGAAGGTTGATATTTTGATGTGGGTGATAAGAAGGAGATCCTGGAAATAAATCTTTCTCTCTGTTTTAGCCTGCATCAGAATGCAGGTGTTTTCTGTGTTTTGAAAATTTGTGAATGTTTTCTTTTGCAATCTTATCCTATCCTGACTCTCTCCCACTTGGGCATGAGATCATTTTCTGTGGTTGCTAGATGAGATTTGAAAGTGGCAGGAGAATGGATAAGTGGGAAAGAATTGCTGCTGAAGTCCAAACCACTTGGCTTATTTGTAATATCCTTGATGTGTTTCAAAAGCATCATTTGAAGCACATAAAAAGTAAAGTTGACTTTCAATTGTGACACCTTAGGTAATGATGACTTCTAACAAAATTCTCCCAATTTACTTTCTGCCATATATCCTTGGAAGAAGATTTAAGGGAATGAGTTGATTTTAAGGCAAATGGAGTTATAGTACTGGAAAAAAATCTGTTAATCTTTCTTGTACGATAGTATAGTTGGTGCTGCCAAAGAAGTGGCACCTGAGAGATTATATGTAAAGAACAAACACTCTAATCTCGATATTATGATGGGGAACATTTCACTGATTTACCTTTTGCATAATCAATTAGCTATCTACTAATTTCAAGGCATTTCTTATAAAATGGTGGCTGTGGGAAGGTTATATTTAAATACCTGGAGGCGCCTGGGTGGCTCAGTGGGTTAAAGCCTCTGCCTTCAGCTCAGGTCATGATCTCAGGGTCCTGGGATCACCCACATCGGGCTCTCTGCTCAGCAGGGAGCCTGCTTCCTCCTCTCTCTCTACCTGCCTCTCTGCCTACTTGTGATCTCTGTCAAATAAATAAATAAAATCTTAAAAAAATGTATTAAATACCTGGATAAATTACCCATTGTTTCAGTGAACTCAACTGCTTTTTTTTTTCTGTTTGATAAATAAGTGACTCACTTAGCCTTGGAGCCCTAGAGAGATTTACCAAGATCGTTTGTTACATTTCCCTATCATGTAAACATTGTGTTCAGGAAGGGCTCTAGTGGGAAGTGCTGTGAACTGAGAACAGACAAGCTGCCCTCCTTGCCTTCTAGACTGCTCAGGTTGATTGCACAGGTGTACTTGACTTTATGTTGTTTCTGTGGGAAATTCTGCACATCAAAGGACAAATGAATTTACTTGGAGCTTATTACATAAAGGAATAATGAGGGATGTGATTTCTTGGGTTAAGAAAAGAAAAGTTAGATCTGTTTTAACCATTTTGGATTCACATGTCCAATAGTTGTTTTCCATTCTCAACCTTTCTGCTTTAGGGCAGCACATCTAAGTACAATTTTCAGTAAACAGACATCAGCATTAGTTGGGAGAACTTTTGTTAAGAATCAAGCTAAAAACAGTAGCTTCTTGGGATCCTACCTCAGATCAATGGACTCCTCATTTCTCAGACCTGGGAAACTGATTTTAACAAGTGTCCTGACGCCCTGCCTCCTCCAGGGTGATTTTGAAACACGTTCATACATTTATGATCTAACATTCTGTTTTATTCCTCTGATTAGAGGAGGGGGGAAGGAAGAGAGAGATAGAGATTGATTCTCAGTTTTGTACCAAACCATGAACAAAGAGAGATTAACTTTTATGGAAGGTTCTTTCTCTGTTGAAATGAACAAGGAAGTAGTTGAAGAAAACCTGGGTGTGTAGGCTGATAAGCCTGGGGCAGTAAATATTTGACACTGCAACTTTGTAAAACCCCGAATTGTGTGGATATTTAGAATATTTTTTTTTAATACACATGAGCAAGCTATTATACTACTAGCATAGTTTGAATCTAACAGATTGGAATTTGTGTCTGCTTATAAACTTGATTCTTATCAAGTAAGATACTTGGAATTTAAAAAAATCTGCAAAATATCTAAACTAAGGGTTGAATATTCCAAGGTTTCATAAATTAAGGATTTAAAAAAATATATTGCACCTTCTTGGATTCAGCCATTAATTTGTTTCTGTTAATAGGCTTTTAGAATGTCTGTCAAGTAATATATGTGTTGTATAAATTTCATAATCTCAATTCATCTAATTTACTCATACCCGTATATATCTTAAGTTTACATTATATGCTATATGAAAGCAAATACCATTAAAATACCATCTTTTTAGGCTTTTCACTGAAATCATGTCTACCTGACAACTTGAATCCAGCATTCTCAATCCTTTTATTAAATTGGACTTGAAGGGAAATCAGTGTAGGTGGCTCATAAACATTTGAGGATGAGAGACTGATTGTCATTCAAGTTCCCTCTGCCTATGGGCCTGGCTATGGCCTCTGAAATAGAGGTTGAGGGAACGAGTCTCTTGGGGATCCCCTCTTGCTTTACTACTGTGTTGAGGCTGAAGGCAGCTGCTTTCCCAGGCCTCAGCACTTCTAACCTTAGGGTGATGTGCAGTTTCACTCCCTTGTCTAGCCATCATGACTTCCTGTTCTTTTTCTGTAATGTTTTTCAGATCCTCTCCTTCCTGTTGCTTTCCCAAGCCTGATTCTGGTCCAAGCTCTAATTACCTCACACACACCTGCACTCTCCTAACATCCTCTTTCCTGTCTACAACTTTTCCTCTCACCATTTTTTTTTTTTTTTAAATTTCTCAGAGTTGTTAGAATCCTCTTCCTGAAGCATCATTTCCATCACACTCCTCCTCCAGCAGCTCCCAGTTGCATCAAATCTAAGCTCCAGGTCCTCTGCTCCAAAGTCCCCTTCATTGCCTGGGCTATTATCTCCTTTACAGCTGGACTCCACTCCAGCCAAGCAAATGTCCTGACACCATGTCCATACAATGCTATAACATCTGGTTAATCCAGTCAACTCTGTCAAATTTTCAGTTAATCATCTGGATGTTTTGTCTACAAGATGCCAAACATCTGGATTGACTGAAGAAATTCACTACATTGATAGAGATTTTTTTTTTAACTGAATTGACCAGATGTTTTGGCATTAGGTAGACACATTGCTGTCTCCTGCATTTATCTTAATAGCTTGTCTGCACAGTGTCCTCTCCACCTGAAGCATGACCTGTCTTCTTGATGCCATGTTCTCCCTTCCTTCCAAATTATGGTCAAAATTGCCTCTGCCATGAAGCAGTTCTAGATTAATGCCACCAAACTAAAATTTTGGTTCATACCAGCATTTTTACATACATAATTCATTTCAAATGAAATCACTGTTGTATTTTATTTTTGGGAATTGTCTTCCCCTTTTGCCTCACTAGATGATAAACTCTGTAGGTCAGTATAACCTATACCATAAAACAATCTGGCTTATGGAATGAGAGGCATGGTATCCTAGTTATCAAGGTCAGAAACTCTGGGAGTCACTCTTGTTTTGAATTCTAGCTCCTCTACCGTGTGACCTGGACAAATTATTTAACTTTTCTAAGCTTCAGATCTCCTCCTCATTTGTAAAATGGAAATAATAATAGAGCTTACTCTATAGAGTTGTTTATAAGGATTGAACAAGTTACTATAGATAAAGTGCCTTGAAGAGTGTTTGGCATAAATTATTCATTAAATTTTTCTGTTATCATTATAAGCTTTGTAAGAGCCCAGTTTTCTTGTCTATTCTTTCTTTTGACTGTGTCAGCTAGGTAGGAAAGGCAGCTGTTATTGTTCCCATGTGGGAGAAAAGAAAACAGATATTAGGAGGTTATATCATTTACCCATTAAATCAGTTGCAGTTCTGAAACCTTATAGCCTTACTTTCTACACATTACATGTTGGCCCTCAGTTCTTTCTAATCTTGGGCGTTAGATATTACTTTCTATAAACAGCAGGTACTCCTATGATTAAGAGTCTTTTCATGGTTAGTCATAGGAAATAAACTGAGGGTTACTGGAGGGATAGGGTAACTGGGCAATGGACATTAAGGGGGGCACGTGATGTAATGAGCACTGGGTATTACATAAAACCGATGAATCACTGAACTCTACCTCTGAAATGAATAGTACACTATATATTCATTAGTTGAACTTAAATAAAAAAAACTAATGGAGGGACACCTGAGTGGCTCGGTGGGTTAAGCCCCTTCCTTCGGTTTGGGTCATGATCTCAGGGTCCTGGGATAGAGCCCCGAATTGGGCTCTCTGCTTAGCAGGGAGCCTGCTTCCCCCTCTCTCTCTGCCTGCCTCTCTGCCCACTTGTGATTTCTCTCTCTGTCAAATAAATAAAATCTTACAAAAAAAACAAAAAAAACAAAAACCTAATGGAAAAAAAGAGCAGGTACTCAGGGAATATGGGTAGAAATGTGTTTCCCTAAAGAAATGTGGTTTCTCAAAACTGGTCTGTGGATCAATGTCCATTGAGACAAAGTGCCTTAGGTTAAAATGAGAAAAAGACAATGTAGTAAGGTTTTTTTTAAAGCTAAATTTATTCAACTCTTAGTGCTGTCCCTGAACTGAGGTTGAATCCTTCTTTCATTTTAGTGTAGAAGTGTTCTAACTCTGTGAAATGGTGGGGATATTAAATGATAAAATATGGAATAACATTATATTGCATGCTTTTTAAAATGTACTGCTTGATTTATTCATTCAACAAGTATTAAGTGTCTACTATTTGTTAAACATGGTTCTAGGCAGTAGAATAATAGTAAACCAGACTGACAAAAATTCTTGCCCTCAGGTAAGGCACTCAAGGGTAGGAGATTGGATGATAATAAGTAAGAAACCTCTGTAAGGCTTAGTTTTTTCATCTGTGAAATGATAGCAAGGGCCCCTGCTACATAGGTTGCTTGCTAGAGTTAAATACATGAATAAAGCAAAGTGCTTAGGTGTTTATCGTATTGTTGAATATAATGGGAGACGGAAATTTAGAAAGATTGAGCACATGGGGAGGGGATGGGTTGCATTTTAAAGTAGAATGGTAACTGTAGGCCTCATTGAAAAAGTGCCATTTGAAGGAACTTGATGGAGCTGAGGGAGTTAGCCGTTTGGACATCTTTTTTTTTTTTTTTAAATTAATGATTTTTATTAACATATAATGTGTTATTTGCCCCAGTGGTACAGGTCTGTGAGTCGTCAGGCTTACACACTTCACAGCACTCACCATATTCATTTGGACATCTTGAGGAGAGTGTTTCGGATGGAGGGCTCATTCAGTACAAAGCACTGAGGTGAATCACACCTGGCTCATTTGAGGAAGTGCAGGAAGGTTAGTGTGGCTGGCATAAGTGAACAAGGGGGAGGATAATGAGAGAGGAGATCAGAGGTTATGGGGGAGGGCTGGCAGTTATCTAGAGTCTGGTAGCTACTGTGAGTATGTGGGCTTTTACTCTGAATTAAATGGGGGAACCGTTGAGGGGTTCTGAACACTGAAGTATAACTATTATCACAAAACAAACTGAGGATTGCTGGGGTTGGGGAGGGATATGTTGGTTGGGTGATGGACACTGGGGAGGCTATGTGCTATGGTGAGTGCTGTGAATTGTGTAAGACTGATGAGTCACAGACCTGTACTCCGGGGGCAAATAATACATTATATGTTCATAAAAAAAAAAGGAAACTCACAAATTTTAAGTGTACTCATAACTCTTGAAAATTAACCATAAAATATATTCTACTTTAGTCATTTATTTTCTATACATGATACCCTTCAATTAAAATTTTGAATATTAAACCTCCAACTAGATTAAATGCAGAAAAAAATGGGAAACTCACTTAAGAGTTTCCTGCTCTCGAAACTATTTTAATTAATAAAAAGTATCAGAACTTTAGCAACAATTATCTATTTTTGGCATCATGAAGATGAAAGGCTATAATTTCCTAAAAGACCAAGAATACCTTCTTTGTGACTGGTGCTGAGGAGAAAGCCTCTAGAAGTTGTTTTTGCTGAACAAGTAACATGAATTAATACCATGATCTAACCTTAAAGGAATAATTTCCAGCAGATGTGGAGAGAGACCAGACTCCTGTCTGCATTTTAATTAGAAACCAGTCTTCTTTTCTCTCCAGGTAGGATTCTCTATTCCCAACCCAAAATACCTTCAAAAAAATTAAATGATGAATTGGTATGTTATCACTTATAAGAAATAATTCAAAGAACTGTAATTACATTTCCTTACTTCCTCCCCCCTACTTTTTTTCTGTGAGATGTGGTTGCTTCTTGAGTTGGACATATGACTGAGGCAAAAATGACAGGCAGAGGGAAAAATAAACATGAGCCAAGTGGCTTTGGAAAACTTTGTTGAAAGAGAATCTAAAGATTCAAACTAGTCATAAAAACATAGTATGCGGATGTTACTAGAACTTAGAACTTGACCAAATTACGTGAAGTAATCACATAAAATAGAAATACACATGAAGATTGTGTTCTTGGAAAAAGTTTAAAAGCTTTTGTTAGTTCTTTGGTGCCCGTGCAAGAGTTACTATATAAGCTTTTAGCTCACTGTGAAACAGAATGGGAAAAATAACCAGTTGTATATTGGGGCTTCCTTTGGTGGCTTGAAGTCAGCTGTGGTATTTAAACCATGGAAATCTGCAAATGCTACAAATCAGGGTTTTTTGTTTCTTTCCATTTTACCAGTACACCACTGAAAATAACTCTGCACAGGGATTAATGAAACTCTTAGCACCTGTGACAAAGATATCCTGTAGGGCTTTGGTGAGGGGGATTTGGGGGAATAAATGAGTATTCTTTCTATAAGCAGGGGACTTCTAATATCCATCTCCATTAGATTTGGTGTTCTTGGAATTAAAATTTCATCAAATTCTTCTTAGAAAGGATTTCTTTAAAATATGGCTTCAGTTTCACTTCTTTTCATTAAAAGGTAAATCAAGAAGATAAAATATATGTGTGGCAGGAAAACTTCCTGCTTTCTAGTAAGCAGAAGTGGTAGCACCTGATAAACTGTATAAAGTCATTGGAACCGAGTCAAAACCATAGAGGAGCCAGACCCCCCCTTTTTTTTTTGTGAATGACAGTGTTAAAGAATGTAACCCCTCTTAACTTCTTTACACCCCGTACATACAAATTGCTTATGCTGATACAACCCTCAATGGTAACTCACTTCACACCTCTATTTTTTTTTCCTTGTTATCACCAAGATTAAACAGCATGTTTGGGCAATATTCTGCATTCATCTAACCTTTTCCATACAGGCCACACTGATACAACAGAACAGGTTTATGTACCTCACACGTCAGATCCTATCAAGAAACTTGGTAGTTTGATAAGGACACCGTAGCTTATTGAACTTGTTCTAAAAACAACAGCAGCAAACCACTCACCTCACACATTTTACTGACCTTGTTCTATGCTGTCCCCATTTTGAAATGCAGCAGATATATTACTGTGTGGCTTCAGAGCTTAAAGAAAGCTCAGGCATGTGACAATATGTGTTTTGATATTACACCATTAAAAATTCTAGAGATCTGCATTTACTTCAATTACCTACTGAGAAAGGAGAGATCTAGGGTAAGGTTTAACTTCAACCTTGCCAAAAGCTTTAACCAAAGTGAAAAAATGGCTAGTCAGAAAATGAGAAGAAAATTGCCAGGAGTTGCTTTTCTTTTTTTTTTTATTGTTATTTATTTTTATTAACATATATTATTTGCCCCAGGGATACAGGTTTGTGAATCATCAGGCTTACACACTTCACAGCACTCACCGTATCACATACCCTCCCCAATGTCCATAACCCCACCACCTTCTCTACACCACCCTCCACCCCCAGCAATCCTCAATTTGTTTTGTGAGATTAAGAGTCTCTTATGGTTTGTCTCCCTCCCAATCCCATCTTTTTTTTTTTTTTTAAGATTTATTTATTTATTTATTTGACAGACAGAGATCACAAGTAGGCAGAGAGGCAGTCAGAAAGAGAGAGGGAAGCAGGTTCCCTGCTGAGCAGGGAGCCTGATGGGGGGCTCGATCCCAGGACCCCAAGATCATGACCTGAACTGAAGGCAGAGGCTTAACCCACTGAGCCACCCAGGTGCC
This sequence comes from Enhydra lutris kenyoni, assembly GCF_002288905.1. NCBI lineage: Eukaryota > Metazoa > Chordata > Mammalia > Carnivora > Mustelidae > Enhydra > Enhydra lutris. Next base: position 14,919,907 of record NW_019154134.1, on the reverse strand, counting down.
CCCCCATCCCATCTTGCTTCATTTTTTCCTTCCCTACCCCCACAACCCCCCACTTTTCTCTTTGGTCTCCAGAAGGTCTGGGATTGTGATAGACAACCAACAAGAAATGCTGATAGATTTCACTGTTTCAGGGTGACATCCCTAAGGCAAGACACAGAAAAGAAAAGTAAATGCAAATAAATTTAAAATTAAGAATGAATTATAAAGCCTAATTTTCTTATGTTTTTTTATTTTTTTGTCTTTGAATTGATTTTTTTTGGGGGGGACAAACATTCCTCTGCTATGCCAAAGATTTTATTACAAGCACATTTAATACCATATTTAATAGATTATTTAACTATATTCTCAAGCTTTAAAAAACTGTTATTGCTTTGATTCAGTTAATTTCTAAGTGAATTTTATTATCATGGTGAAATTTTCAGATGGGATTCTAATCTCTGTAAAATTTCAGATTTTTCTGCTCTTTATGGTTCAAGCAGGATAAGGAGCATCAACCAACTTGAGGGTTTAATTTTGTCACTCAGTTATATTTTTACACCTACAAATACTATTCTTCTGGCTTGTGCCCTGGAGGCCTTTGGTCCCATCTGTTCTTAAAGATGGACACATTCAAGTAGAAACAGAAAGAAACCTATAGGATTATACGGTATAAACGAATCCAGTGCTAATGTATTTCTGAATGACTAACAGAAACTTTGTGAGTTTGGAAAACATAATTTGCTTTGTGAATATCTGTAAAACAACTGATATTGTGGTGAGGGGAAGACTGGGCACACTTCTGAACACTGGCTTGTATTTTCGTGGGTTTGTGTCTAATCACCCTGCTTTTGAGTGGGTTGATGTTTTCCTCGAATACCACTATCATATCCCTCTCCTTCTCTTTGAAACTTTCTCCTATTTCTGAAGCAAAAAAGAAAGTGTTCTTTTTACTACTAGGAGTCCTTCTGTCTTCTCACCTCAGGTTCTAGATATGCTCATAAAGGAAAAAATATGAAATATCTCAGGCATACTGGAATATAGAGAGAATATAATGAGGTTTGAGTACCTAACATCTCCCTTAAGAAATGAAACATTACAAACACAAATGAAGCCCCTATACTTCTGCCTCTTCAGAGGTAATCACTATTCTCATTCATGTTTTTATACTTTTGCTAATCGTGTACATCATTAAACAAAATAGAATGCTGTGTTGTGTTTTAAATTTTTATATAGATGGTTCCCTTTCTTCACATTATTTTTAAGATAAGCTCATACATATAACTCTTGCTTATTGATTTTCACTACATAGTATTCCATAGTATGGATATACAACAACTTAGTTATCCATTCTTTTGTTGATGCTTCAATATATACTTAGTACAGGTCTCCTTGAGCAATGTGTGAGAATTTCTTTAGGAGACAGACCTGGGATTAGAATTTTTGGATAAATGGATATTCATATCTTTAACTTCACTAGATATTGCCATGCTCCAAAGATTGAATCAACTGCAGTGAAGCCAGCAATCTGTGTAAAAAAAATCCTCTCGGTTTGAAGTTTCAGATTCAATAATCTTGAGGTAGAGTGGTGGTGGGGGGGAATATGGCAATAGATTGCATTTCTAACATGTCTCCAAGTGATACTGTTGCCACTGCAGTGTAATACTGGGGACTACAGTTTGAGAACAAGTGCTCTAGAGAAAGTCTGTCGGATTACATTTGGGAAAAGAGAGTCAATGAGACACTATCTGAAAAAAATGTGGCTGGCGAGGTTTTATTAGGTAACTGAAAGTCAGCCTGTGGTATAATTTGAGGATTCGGATTCCAGAAAAACTGGGTAAAAAAAAAGATAACATATAGTAAATAACCAGTATGAGTGGTTTTCAACAAGGCTAAATTCTTTATGAGTTAGTTCTCTTGCTAGAATGGGAACTCTGCATGTTCTCCTGCTGTTGCTATGCCGAGAAGGGCAGGGGAGTAGACTGGTAGCCCTGTATCAGCCAGTGTGTGCAGTAAAGTTTGGCTGATACAACTCAGTGTATTAATGTCTTGATTACACTTATAAAACCCAGGTGCTGGCTTAGATGAAGGTGAGAATATTCCCTTGGGGAATCCTCAAGCATTATGGCATGGGGCTACTGAGTCTTACTGATGTGGCTATTTTTAGATACTTAGATCCAAAACAACAACAACAAAAAAATCAATCTTTATATTATGTATTTTTTTATTACATTCCAAGTTCAGTAATGTGGTAACAGAATGCCAGGGATGTTTCCCTTAAATACTCTCTCTTGCAAGAACTTCTTATAAAAAAAAATATTGAAAACAAAGCCTTTATATATTTAGGATAAAGAGATACACACAGGCTGGCACAGTCTACAAATAGTTAACATGTAAACTGGCAGGAAAGTTATTTTATTTCAGATTTAGCAATATAAAAGTTCAAATGGGGGAAAAGCATGTATTGGTAAACAAAAACATTTGCTTAAATCATTCCACAATTTACATAACAAGATAACTGTTCTTCAAAACCAGACAACAGGTTTGAAAATACTTCTTTTCACACCCTTATAAGTGATGCTGTTGGGAACAATGGCTGTTATGAGGCCATTTATTACAGGAACATTTCTAGCTAGTTCTAGTTAAACATTACTGTTGTTTTATCTTCTTTCTTTTTTTTCTCTCATCAGCTTTTTGCTTTCTTCTCGTCTTCTCTTATTCACTGGATTCCGAGGATCATAGATTTCGAATGTATCTGAATCTTGCATGCTTGCGTCTTTCACTTTTCTGGTTTTATCCTCAAACTGAAGTACATGCGACATCCTGAAGAGGGAGAGAGATGGTTCAGTGATTTTGGCAGGAGAACAGAAAGTAGAAATTTTATACTATCCTGTCCTTGGCATAATGAACCATAAGGGTAGAGAACACCAACATGGGTTTATTGTTTATTGGTGCTTATACCACATGGAAACCAACTTCTCAGAAAACACTTAAATTGAAAAACATGTCTGGAGTTTGTTCTGTTGCTTTGTATTTTTAGTAATGAGTCTCTTTGCCTCAGTCTTCACTTGATGGTCCTTTCCTGATGGGAGGTTAAGGAATTCTACCCAGAAGTGTTCCTTCAACTAAACTCAGAGATCATTTTCCCAACTTCCTTTAAAGAGCACAGTCACTTAGCCAGAGTGGGCAGGGTTGCAGGGCAGAACTCCAGACAACAAACCAGCCCTATTGATCTTTTTGTTTTCAGCAGTTAAAGGGGTCAAGAGTCAGGAATGTGTTAAGAAAATTCTTGTTCAAATGGTATTAAGACTGCCTTTTCTGGGGAGTTGCAGGGTAAAAAAAAAAAAGATTTTTTTTTTTCGTGCAAAAGGAAACTAAGCTTTGGCATAACTCCATGGACTAATTTCCTCCTCTTACTGTTGATTACAACAAATTTAACCATCCTGCTTTCCCACTTTATCAAATGCTTACTGGTCTTAAGGTATCAACATGTGCTTGAATCATAAGTGGTCATAAGCTGGCTATCCTTAGCAGCAGGGAAATATGTAAGTGATTAGCGCTGCCCCCCTTAGGAGGTGTCAGAAATAAATGGAGAAGTCAAAGACCAGATTTCAGGGCAGCTGAATGAATCTGGAAAGAGAAAAGTTCAGTTTTGATAATATAAACAAAACTACTAAGGCTTTTCCCACTTGTTAGTTAAGCAATTTTAAAGTGGGCATACCCAACACTTTATCACAGCTGATAGAGCTAAATTGCCTATAGGATTAACACTCCCCATACACCCATTGTAACTTTCGCATGAAACCCAAATATTACATTAATTTCTTTCCCCTGAACAAGCAGAGATTTGGGCAGTAGGTACCAACACAAATTATCCCACCCCTTTTCCCTGCAGTAGCACAAATGCTGAGTGAAGTTTACTTAAGTGATAAACTCTCATGGATATACTTAGGTTTTGAAGAAAAGATTTTGTAGAGAAATAAAATTTTACAATATTAGTGGTACTTAGCATTCAGTAGCTACTGTTCTTGAGGGCTGACAAGTTGAGTCTTAACTACCATTCCCACCCCTTCCATCCCAGAAAAGCTTACTGGAATGCAATTAGTACAAGTGATATTATTATACAGATGACCTAGAATTTACTTTAAGTTACTAAATGAGGTAAGTCACATGCACATTTTAATACTTTATTATTAATAATTTGTTATTTGCATCAGATTTCATAACTAATTTCAATACATGAAAATGCCCTATCACCTGTCAGAACTGCTGACTTCTTATATTTCTCTTGCTTTAGTAAACACCCTTTTTTACAAAAGGCATCATATGAGATCTTGCCATTTACAACACAGGTGGACCTAGAGGGTATTATGTTTACTGAAATAAGTCAACGACAAATACCATATCATTTCACTTAGATGTACAATCTAAAAAACCAAACAAATCAATTAACAAACAAACAGAATCAGACCTATAAATGCAGAGAACAAACTTTGGGAACAAACAGAGGGGAGAGGGGTGGGAAGACGGGCCAAATGGGTAAAGAGGTGTGGGATGTACAGGCTTCCCTTTATGGAATGAATAAGTCATGGAACTAAAAGGCACAGCATAAGGAATATAGTCAATGACATTGTAATAGTGTTGCATGGTGACAGATGGTAGCTACACTTATGGTGAGCATGGTATAAGGTGTAGATAATTGAATCACTATGTTGTACACCTAAATCTAATATAAAACACTGTATAAAAAAGGAAAAGAAGCAAAACAACAACAAAAAAGAAAACCAGAAAATATAGTGACTTCTTTACCATAGCAAGTACAGTGGAAAAACCATGCTGATAGATAATTTCAGAAATGGTGATACTGAGGCCCATGCTTCCTTAGTTTCCATTTTAAATTGTTTCTATCTTCTTTTAAGATGAACAGATAGATTCAATGGAAGAAATAGAAAAAAGAGTTCTGAATTAAGTTTACAGTAACAGAATAAATAGCATCAATTTTATCATGGATAATCACACAATTTAGTAGGATAAATCTGTAGATTCTCTTTGGGTGGAAGAAGATAGGGTATTCATGGGTTTGGATTACAACTTTTCAATCGGAGATACTAATAAAATCCTGGAAGCTACAAGTATGAAAGAAAAAGGAAATGCATCATAGGATTGTTGGTTATTTAAATGGATTCCTCAAGTCTGATTTTCTTATGCTTTCAATTACCTACAGTGTTTACATATTAGCTTCTGAGAATAAAAAAACTCCAACTCCTAGACAAAGGCTGATTGTTATACATTCATGGTTAACAAAGAACAACTAGAACCACTTTGAAACATAATCAAACTGGATTTAATCAATTAATGATGAGCTGCCTAGACCTAAAATTCAGTGACAACTGAGTTCAGTAAATACACCTTTGAAAACCAACTAGTCAGTGAGAACCTTATGCTTTTGACAGTTGGCTAATCAGTCAATGGTGGACTCTACTAATCATGTTTCTGAAACCCACCAATCACCCACAGTCTCTTGTCGGTATTGGGCTTCTGAGGCTGTCAATCCCTAAATAATCTCTGACCCCAAAACTCTATATGAATGATTTGCAACCCACTTTGCCGGGACTGGGCCTAAAAGCATAGCTCTTCCTTACTTAAGTAATAAATTAAACTTTTTGTTTCAGGTAATAAGAGGTGGTCTTTTTCTTTGACATGTCTTACGATCTGTTCTGCATTCCCCACAGAGTATACTTTTTAGGAACTGTAAGTGTATTTGCACTTCTGAGGAACAAGTTTAGAAGGGTGGCAGGATGTCCTTTTGAAGGTTCTTTACCACACATCGTGGGGAGTACAGACCCTACATTGCATTTCACTAAGTGTTTAGCAAATGATTCTTGTGCAGATACCTAAGCCGAAACCAGGAAGTAGCTCAAAACATACCCTTTAAACAATTTTATTCAGTATTCCTGTATTGATAGTGAAAAACAAAACCACTGTCCTTATTAATATCTTTCTATATATCTTTTCTATAATATCTTTTCTATATATACATTTTCTATTTCAAAAATTATTGCTCTCTCTGTCCAAAAATACAGATGGATTTTTTTGGTAATACCCATTTCTATTAGGACTGCCCACATTTCAAAAATGACTTTACCAGAACTTGTCAATTAAAACCTTATAAGGGGGCGCCTGGGTGGCTCAGTGGGTTAAGTCGCTGCCTTCGGCTCAGGTCATGATCTCAGGGTCCTGGGATCGAGTCCCACATCGGGCTCTCTGCTCAGCAGGGAGCCTGCTTCCCTTCCTCTCCCTCTGCCTGCCTCTCTGCCTACTTGTGATCTCTCTCTGTCAAATAAATAAATGAGAATCTTAAAAAACAAACAAACAAAAACCCTTATAGGCACCTTCCTCCTTTCTATCCTATGAGAGTATCTAGCAACTATTGGATTTAGTTGTCTCTGGTATAAGAATTGAACTCTAAACATGTGAATAACAACACAAAGTCCACAAAGAGAAACAGATTTTCCTATAAATTTGAAAAAAACAGAAAGCCGTAAATTAAAGTAGCTGTCTTTTTCAACTGTTTGTTTCATACACCACTGCATTAAACAAGTCCAACATTTTGATTAATAACAAACCTAAACCCAGAGGAAAGAAGGGGCTATCAGCTTACAAACTACTTCAGCTTTAATATCATAATACTTAGCATGGCTGGTTACTCAGCAATAATATTTAATCTTTAATAGAAATAAAAGCATAATCAAATGGTTCACCCATTTACCTTTCAACATGCTTTGGTTACTTCATTTTAAAAAGCAGAACAAAACAGTTATTATGATTTTCAGCATAATAAACTCCTGACCTATGTGCCTCCATAAATCACGGACTGCATGAATTGAAAGCATGCCTACATTTTACAGTCTCCTGTGAGAATACACATGCAGACTTACACTACAGACTTAACTCAAGTACACAAGGTCTGATCATTTACAATACTGTATGTCCCGATAACTCAATACTATTCACTCTGTGTCTGGTCATGGAACTGGCCCAACAAGAGCAGTTAATTTTTTAGAATTAATTGCACACTGATCATTTACATATGAACATTTTAGAAGGTTCACTTGAAGGCATAGGCAAAAAATTCAGTTCTCTTTAATAAAAAATTGACATATGCTCAGATTCTCAAATAAGAACACTGACCTCAGTGTGTTACAGAAATACAGAGGTTTATATTTTCATAGAGGTTATTTGGTAGAACAGGTTTTTTGTTTTTTTTTCCCCCCCCCAGTGGGGTTGTATGAAATTATAAACAAAGTAAATAACTGATTGTTCGACAAGGACCCGGACCTTGACTAAACTCACTAATCTGACATTCAGTTTTTAAAGTTCTCCCAAATCGTGAAATAGATTAAGAAATGACAGCAATTAATATTAATGGAGAACACAAGAAAGGTACTTATTCTCAAATATACAGTAAGTAGTGCAATATAGAATTCCAGAATAATTTGTTTCTGACTAAAATGCATTAAGATTACTTATGCTTCTATTGTAAATAGCCATCTTTTTCTCAGGAAATCTATAAACTACTCCTTCCCAAGTCTCACCAATTTAGGAACTTACCACCCCATCCTTAAATTTCGGTCGGTGTTCTAACTATTCTACATTTGTACTATTTCTCCTTCCAATCCTGCAAAGGTTCTAAAATAATCCTAATTTTTTTTTTAAATTAAGTGGTTCCACACTCAACACAGGGCTGAACTCACAACCTCAAGATCGAGAGTACATGCTCTATTGACTGAGTCAGCCAGATGCCCCTAAAATAATCTTTCTAATATATTTCTTTGACCAGGAATTACTGACTATTGTATTAGACTGAACTACCTCAGCCAGACCCTTAAAACTCTCTAACAACTACATCTTCCTATCTTACCAACCTTATTTTGTTTCTTTCATCATTTACCCTTTTGTAACTGGCTATCCACTTAATTGTGAACAGACCATCAGTTATTCGAGATGGTTTGAGTCTTGTTCATAATTGTATTCCCAGCGCCGAGAATGGTGATTTGTGTTGTAAAGCAAAAACCCCCAGATCCTTTGAACTGGCCAGGCGTGTTGGCTGGTACTAGCTGGTCTGCTAAACTAACACTTGACCTCCTTTTTTGGGCAGGGAATGTCTTTTATTTCTGTGATAAACCTTTAAAATGTCTAATAGGTCTGCACAAAGTCTCATGTTCAACACAAGCCCACCTTTTCATGACCTCTCATAGCTCAGCATATACTGATTGCTGCTTTTCCACTGTCCTTTCACTTAATGGCTAGTTGTACTCATAGACTTCAGTGGAAGCATGCCTTATCTTCTTTTCTACTGACTATGGTTCTTACTTATAACTAGACAGGTTTTTTTTATTTTTAATTTTTTTATTAAGTAAACTCTGTGTGCAACATGGGGCTTGCACTCACGATCCCGAGATCAAGAATCACATGCCCCACCAACTGAGAAAGGCAGGTGCTCCTTGACAGATACTTTTTAAAGCAGTTTTACATAGACTAATCCTAGAGCCCTGCATCAAACACAGGCTGTATGTTAGAATCATTTGGGTAGCTTTAAAAACTATGCCAGGCTTCTACCTCCAGAGGTATTAATTTAACTGTGCTGGGATGGGGCCCCAGCATTGGTAATTAAGTTGGTAATTAAAATTTTTTCCTGGTGATTTTAAAATACAGTCAAATTTAAGACTACAGCACTGAAGTTTAAGAATCTTTACATTTTCACATTGATTTATTTCATCAGCCATTTATTCTGGCCCCTTCACAGATGAACATCCAGTTCCTAATGATGAACTACTCATATACTTGAAGAAGCATAAGTGGCCTCTGAGCTCATTAACTGAATAATCTCAAGTGTATTATCCTTTTCTTATATATTATTTGAAGATAAGGCAAGAAACTGGACTTAATTCTTCACTCAACAAACATCTGAGGACATATTATGTGTGAGAACCTGTGTCAGACACCAGGGACACAAGCCAAATATGACCCAGGCCCTGCCAATCTAAAGTGAACAGTCTGTTAGGGAGATGCACACACAGACACCAGAACAAATGCACATTTTGGGATTGCCTGCAAAGCGTGAGGTGACAATAAGAGCATCTACGGACACAGCTCTTCACAAAAAGCTTTCACATGTTGTTTGCTATAATCTTCACAGTGGTAGTAGTATGGGGGAGGGAGGAAAGACGTTGTCATCACCCCCACTGCACTGGCAATTTGTGAGATTCATGGTCAAGAAACTTGTAGCTGGTAAGTAGTTGGTGAGGTACTCTACTAAATGTCTTCAGAGGTAAGAAATGTTCATGATGTGAAGATGGATTTAATTTTAGGAATAATCCAAAAGTTAATTCAGTGCTAAATTGAGTGAGTAGGTTAGAGAAAAATCAGATTGGGTAATGCTTATTTTGGACTAAATTAAAAAAAAAAAATCCAACTATAAAGAGACAAGAATGATTATTTGTTTAGCTCCCAGACTGGCCTTTAAAGCAATTCCAAAAGAGAAGTTCCACAAATGTCTTGAGCAACATAGGAGGCTCTTTGGGAAAAGATACCTCTCTTTTAGATGAAAACTTGCTTAAAAAAAAAAAAAGTAATTTTCACTGTAAATTTTTATCCCATTATTGTCTTTAGTAGCACTCTCTAGAATCTCAGTCTCAGTTTCACCTTATATTTCCTAAAATGAGGATGCTAGGTTGGGACACCCCTTCAGCTGGAGTCCCAAAGCGGGAGAGCCAAGGGCCCATAGCCTGCCCTTCAGAGGTTGGTTGTTTGGCAGTCTCCTATCAGTCATCTAATTAGTAAGGAGTACACTGTGGTTGATGATGATATCCAGGTCTTTTCTGTTATATATATATTTTTCAAAGATGCAAATCTACCCATGAAAACTCTTCTGTTCTAAATCCTTTGGTGCTCCCCACTGTCTACACAATGAAACCCAAATTTCTTGTTTGGACTCTGTAATTTGGTTTTTGATTCCAAGTTCCTGTATCACCTTCTCTTATCCCATTTATACCCCAGACATCCTGAATTACTTGTAGTTTCCTGAACAAAACCTGCTCTTTCCTGCCTGCTTCCTGCCTCTCTATGGTGATACATTTCTCTCCCTTGCGTTGGCTGAGGTGTCATCCCTTGTGGGGATTCCTCTCCTGGCCTGTCCTCTTTTTCCAGTGGGGTTAGGCCCTCTTCTGTACATTTCTCTAGTTTAGGCTCCCTCACTAGACTGCAGTTGACTCAGTTTTACTTGCCTTTGCACCAGCACCAGTCACCAATGCTTGGCAAGAAGAACACTCTCAATAAATTTTTGATGAATTAATAAATGTTTTTGGGTAACCAGTCACTTCTGGTTACTTCTAAAACCTCTGGCTAGAATTTTGAATTTTTTTTTACCATTCTCCTTAATAATATTAATATATATAATTCCGAATTATTTAGCTATTACATTTATAAACCCTTGCGTTTTCTAGGTCAGTAACTCTCAAACTCCACAATACCAGAGAAAAGGTTAATATTTCAAAAAGCTAAAACAAAGTATTCCCACCACTACTAATTTTATGTTATGAAAATCCAACACTTATCTTCCTCAAATGGCCACTTAAATTGCATATGGATTGACATTTGTCTTTTGTACTCTTTGTCTTTGAGATCTGAGGTGGGGGCAAAACACATATATTGTTCTCAAACAGCCTCCCTTGAGTTGGGTTGAAAGACCTTGCCATTTTTTGTGAAACTGTCATCCTCATAATTTGTCTTTAGTATACTGTGTTGACAGCTTCTCATTTCTCTGTTAAATTAGAATTCCTAAGAAACCCAACTAAATAACTCCTAGTTATTATTTAAGTTTATTATTCTATAGGACTACAGATAAGAAACTTAAATGATCTGGTTGAAGGTTTCTTTTGAGGGGGAGGACTGGAAAGGAGATTTGCATTTGAAAGCAAAAATAGCCCTTTTTGTTTTTAAAGAAAAATTTCAGCAAGACAAAACATTTTTCAAGTTTTGCCCACATTTGATTCTTTGAAAGGACCACACCCAGCTCTGTATCATAGATGGCCTGCAGCATACTCTTTCCACGTCACTTCTCTGGAATGTCCTACCACCCCCTTCCCACTGGTCTGTGTCCCCTATCCTTTCAAAGCCCAAGTGTAATTCCCATTCCCTTATACAAATCTTCTGACTGTCCTGGCTTTCAGTATCTATTCTTACTTTTGAGTTCTCTGACACTTCCTATGGAAACTTTTGTGCACTGCAGTTGGAAGACCTGGAGTTTGAGTTATAGTTCAGTCACGAAATGTTACTGTAGGAAAGTCACATTGCTTTTCAGGCCTGTTTCTTCATCTGTGAAGAGGAGATTGTGATATGCGCCCTAATTATGTGACATAATTAGAATAAGATTCAAACATCATGCCTCCACCAAGTCCAACACTTATTTCAATTTATTTTGTGTTTTGTATATATGTGCTACACATAAACTGTGCTTGTATAAAGTTATATTTCATAATATTCTATTACAGTGCATAGACTTTTTCAAATGTTTTTGTGTACACCATCATACACACATAACTTATTTGATCTTACTTACTTTGGAGGCTTGTATGTATATTTTAAAATATATGCAGTCTTGGGTGCCTCGGTGGCTCAGTTGGTTAAGCAACTGCCTTCAGCTCAGGTCATGATCCCAGGGTCTTGGGACTGAGCCCCGCATCAGGCTCCCTGCTTAGTGGGAGGCCTGCTTCTCCCTCTCCCACTAAATAAATAAAATCTTTAAAAAAAAAGTAAAAATAAAAAATAAACAAAAATCATCTGTAATTCCATAGCTCCTCAATAATTATTGTAAACTTATACAGGTACATCACTTCCTGTACTTTTCCTGTGCATCTCTATGAACATATGTGTGTATATATATATATATATATATATGCATGTATGTATTGTATATTATATATATATATATATATATATATATATGGATATTTGTGTGTGTGTGTGTGTGTATGAAGGGATCATAATGCATATATTTCATAAATTTTATAATTTGCATTTCATACCCAACTATACCACGATCATCTTTACATGGATAACTCTACTTTTTAATTTTTTTAATTTTAATTTTAATTAATTTAAAATAATAATTTATTTATTTATTTGAGAGAGGGAGAGAGTATGTGTGCATGAGTGATGGGGAGGGGTAGAGAGAGACGGAGAAGCAGACTCCCTGCTGAAGAAGGAGCCAGACATGACTCTGGGATCACGACCCAAGCCAAAGGCAGACACTTAACCTACTGAGCCACCCAGGGACCCCGGATAACTATACTTCTGTATCATTTAATTAGCTTTCCAGTATTTGGGGGTGCTTGAGTGGCTCAACTGGTTAATTGGTCTGCCTTCAGCCCAAGCCATAATCTCAGGGTCCTGGGATCTAGCCCTAGGTTGGGCTCCCTGCTCAGTGCAGAGTATGCTTCTCCCTCTCCCTCTACTCCTCCTCACTGCTTGTACTGTCTTTCTCTCAAATAAATAAACAAAATCTAAAAAAAAATTGTCTAATAGTTTATCCTATAGATAATTTACAATCAACCCTGTGTTGTAGGATTCTTAGGCTTGTTCAGATTTTCACCTTTATAAACAAAATGCTGCTAATAATATCTATGTGAATAAGAGAATTTTAGATTTTCTTATTTGTAGAAATTTTGTGGAGGAAAGGCTAGTACAGCATTCTTTCTTTTGGTAGCATAATTCTTTTTCTTTCAGAAATGACCCTCTCCACTGTCAGTCCAGGTTGTTGGAGTGGGATGACATCTGCTGTCCTTGTCCCATTAAGGGGACTCATGTAATAGGCCTGCCCAGAATAACCAGTGATTACATCAGGGCATGGGCATTTGAATTTGAAAAGGCCAAACAGAATTGGTTCCAGAACTTTTCCTGGAACCATTAAGGTTGATCATAATATAATCCTAGAGCTTCTGACGCCCTTCTTTGGCACCCCCTGGGGGAAGCCTGGCCTACGGATGAGGCCAACTGAGAGGAAAATGGAGCCAGGAGACGGAAAAAAGAGAATACTGGTTGAATTCTCTGGTCTACTCATGCCCTAGCTTTACTTCTTAAGCTTCCCTTGCTGATAGAGTCCCCATTTTTGTTTAAGATATTTCCATCATTTGTAATAGAGAATCTTTACTAACGTTTAGGATACATTCCCAGAAGCAGAATTCTTAGGGCAACGATTTGTACATTTTTAAGGTATTTCATATGAATGGTCTAACTTCACTCCAGAGAGGATTTATCAATTTACACCCTCATTGGCAAAGTGCCTTATTTTCCTTAATAGCTTTTGTTTTCCCTTTTCTCCCATGTTTTTGGCTATCTGTATTTCTTCTTTTGTGATATGCGTGTCTATCCTTCACGCATTGGAAAAAAACGTGATATTCAGCTTTTCTGTTTGGATTTGTGAGAAATTTTACTATATTAAGAATATAAATCTATATTCATCACATATATTGAAAATGCCTTTTCTAGCTTATCATTTGTCCTTTAATTTTGTTTTTTTCTGTTGAGTTTTACTTACCTATTTCCTTTCTTCCTCCCTCCACCCCTCTTTCCTTCTTTCCATCCTCTGATATAGAACTTTACAGTTTTTTATATAGTCATTGTGAGCAGCCTCTTCCTTTGTGGTCTCTGTCCTTAAAGTCATACTTAAGTCTTTCTTCACATTAATACCATGTAAATTATCCACCTAATTTTTCAACACCACTTTTACAGTTCTCTTTTCATAATTTTGGCATCTGACTGGGAAAGATCATTACTTTCTTACTCTTACACAACATTTCTCAAAATTTGTTTATTTTTTAAAATAGATTTTTTAAAATTATTTATTTATTTACTTATTTGACAGGTAGAGATCACAAGTAGGCAGAGAGGCAGGCAGAGAGAGAGAGGAGGGAAGCAGGCTCCCCGCTGAGCAGAGAGCCTGATGCGGGGCTCGATCCCAGGACCCTGAGATCATGACCTGAGCTGAAGGCAGAGGCTTTAACCCACTGAGCCACCCAGGCACCCCAAAATAGATTCTGTTTTTTTAAGAGGTTTAGATTTACAGAAAAATTGAGCAGTTAGTACAGAGAGTTCCCTTATACCCTCAAACCAATTTTCTCTATTACCATCTCATGTTAGTATGGTACATTTGTTACACTTAATGAACCAATATTGATATCTTGTTATTAAATCCATAGCTTATTTATATTTCCTTAGTGTTATGGACTAAACTGTATTCCCCCAGATTCGTAAGTTGAAGACCAAACTCCCAATATGACTGTCTTTGGAGATATGGCCTTTATAGAGGTAATTAAGATAAAATGTCATTCTGCAATACGAATGTTGAATAATTATGTCACACATCTGAAACTAATGTTATATGTTAATTATACCTCAGTTAAAAAAAGATTACATGAGGTCATAAAAGTGTGCCTTAATCCAAAGAGAACTAATGTTCCTAAAAGAAGAGGAAGAACCACAAAGAGCACATGCATACAGAGAAAAGGCCATGTGATAACAGAACAAGAAGGTGGCTGGCTATCTGCAAGCCAAGGAAAGAGGTCTCATTAGAAATCAACGCTGCTGACACTTTCATCTAGAATTCTAGCCTCCAAAACTGTGAGAAAATAAATTTCTATTGTTTAAGCCACCTAGTCTGTGGAATTTTGTTATGGTAACCCTAGGAGATTAATACAGTTAGCTTTTACCTAATGTCCATTTTTCTATTCCAGTATCCCAATCAGGATATCACATTCGTTGTCATGTCTCCTTAGGCTATTCTTGGCTATGCTGATTTCTCAGAATTTCCTTGTTTTGATCCCTTTGACAGCTTACAGGAGTACTTGTTGGGTATTTTGTGGGATGCCTACACTGATGGAAATTATCTGATGTTTTTCTCATGATCACAGTGAGCTTATGGGCAACTGGGAGGAAGACCACAATGTAAAGTGCAATTTTCATTACATTATATCAAAAGCAAATACTACCAACATGATTTATGATACTGATGTTGACCTTGATCACCTCACTGAGTGCTTGTCAGTTTTCTCCACTCTAAAGTTACTCTCTGCCCTCCCCACCCCCAGCCCCAGCTTTCCATCTTGTACTCTTTGGAGGGAACTTATTATGCATAGCCCATACCTAAGGAGTGAGAAGTTATGCTTTCCTACTCTTTCTTAAAAAATTTCTTGGCTATTTTTGCTTATATATTTTTCTCCATCCTTCAACTGGTATTTTTATTTGGATTATATTAGGTTTATGAAATAATTTTGAGATAATTTGTTTTTTGTTAAAAATTAAGCATTCTAGAAACATAGTATACCTTTCTATTTAGCCATAAAACAGGTTGTGTTTTCTTAATTAAAAAAATTGGGCACCTGGGTGGCTCAGTTGGTTTAGCGTTTTCCTTTGGCTGAGGTCATGATCTCAGGGTCCTGGGATCCAGCCCCATATCGGGCTCCCTGTTTAGTGGTGAGTTTGCTTCTCTCTTTCCCTCTGCCCCTATTTGTGCTTTCTTTCTCAAATAATAAAATCTTTTAAAAAATGTTTTCTAAGTGATTATTTTAGAGCACCAATTAATTGATGAACTGATACTGATCTGTGTGAATTAATTTTGTATCTGGCCACAATAATGAAGTCTTAGAACTTCTGGTAGATAACTTTGGATTTTCTAGATCTGCAAATAACTTGGTTTCTTCCATTCCATTTGTAAGTAAATAAAGAGAAGATATTGAACTTATTTATCAAACTGGAACCTGCTTCCCAGTTCACAGTCTAGAAACTCTGGAAGTCTAAAGATGACAGATACTGTTACAGGTACTTTTGCTGCTAATGAAAAATAAAGATCAAAAAATTTCTGCAGAATCTGGGTAACTAAGTTAAACATTTGGTACTTATTATAATTTTAAGAAAGTATATCTAATAATAAGCTTTTAGTTTTCCTTCAATGAATTAATTAAAACTCATCATATAGAGAATAATGACATTATCAACCCCAAATATTACAACTCCTTTTTTTCTGTGATTCTGTGTTCACTTTTTTTTTTTAAAGATTTTTTTTTTTTTTTATTCATTTGACAGATAGAGATCACAAGTAGGTAGAGAGACAGGCAGAGAGAGAGGAGGAAGCAGGCTCCCCGCTGAACAGAGAGCCCGATGCGGGGCTCGATCCCAGGACCCTGAGACCATGACCTGAGCCAAAGGCAGAGGCTCCAACCCACTGAGCCACCCAGGCGCCCCCTGTGTTCACTTTTGATATGGTTTAAAATGTAATGGCAATTTTGTTAAAACTTTTGACATTTTCATATGATTTCTAGAATATATTTTAAAATATCAATTGGATGATTCTTTCATTTTGATAGTACCTTAACTATCAAAATGTAATATTTAGGTGAAAACCATATAAATTTTTAATTCTAGAACTTTTCTCCTTCACTGATTACAAGTAACTTAGGGTTCTCTTTTCACAAATGTTAAAGCTTCTTTAGGAATTAAGAAGTTAAAGGGTTAAAATATCACTACATATGAAAGTACTGTGAGTCTTTTTCAACATGAATTAGATAGTAGAAATGACAGTAATTCATATAAAGAGACAGACAAAACATGAGTGAGGCCAGAGATCAAAATGTGTTTAAAAAAAAAAAAAAAATCCAGGAAAGTGAAGTCACTGGGATTCTTCATGTCCAGCAGAGTAGGGCAACACAGGACAGACGTGACTGAGAAGCAGAAGAGCCTAAACAAGAGAAGAAAATCAAGGAGGAAAAGGATGAAAGAACACTCAAAATGGGAGACAAACAGTGACTTAAAGGAAGCAGAGAAAAATGCACACAGAAGTGGCCAAAACTTAGAAGAGTGATTTAAAAAAAAAATTGACAGTGGGAGGACAACAGTAACAAAAATAAAAAAATATATTTTTAAATATTTGAAATACAAATGAAGATAAGTATAGGAAAATAGAACATTAGGTAAACCAAAAAAGACGCTGGCCTATGGAAAAAGAAAACAAAGATAAACACTAGTGGAATTTTTTTTACTCACCATTAACGTGGGAAAACTTCCTTTCTTCTAAATTTTGAATGAATGTTAATATTTAGTATTTCTTCCTTGGTTTGGGGTTTTGAAAAGCCAACTCTTAAAAAAACCTTTTGTTTCCGTCATTTAAAAAGAAAAAAAAATAATCCTCATAGAGTGTCTTTAATAAATATTGAGTATTGTTGGAGCAAAAGTGAAAGATGTAATTTTTAAAATATTTTCATCAGCATGGGAATAACTTCTCAACTTTCCTGCCTATCTAACATGCTTCACACTCAGTAGGATACAGGTGGAAAGATTTAAGAAGCTTTCCAGAATAAATCTGTAATACACATTCTAACACCTGCCCTGGGGTTTAACCAACTAGTCAGCCAATAACATTTAATCTGTGGCTAGTGAACTAACAAAACAACTTGGGAAGATGGAGTTCTCAGTCAAAAAGTCCTGGTAAGCATCTGGGGTACATGGCTATCTGCCCATCTCTCTCAGAATAAATCCATGAACAAAGCAAACTTACCTAATGTGATAGAAATTTATTTCAGTTCAAACCATATAAAAGCAGAGTCAATACAGAAGAGTTTTCTTTAGACAGAAAAAAAAGGCAGAAAAAGGTGACTTCGGGGATTGGTCGGAGGGCTTAGAAAGAAAATAACCACCTTTCCACGGTCAGCGACTCTGACAAGTTCCTATTTATGAAGAATCTCATTTGGTCTTCTGCAGCATTATTTACAGTCCTTAATAAAATGAACACTAATTAGGGAACAAGGTTTATAATCCTATTCCTTGTTTCATTTTATCACTACTTTAGAACTTGGCTAAGAGGAATAGAAGAAAAACATTTACATTATACTGAGCTTGTAATTCTCTGCTCTCTGAAGTGATGACGTTCTTTTGCATTATATTTAAATTTTTTTTTGCATTATATTTAAATTTTATTTTCAACTGATATCCCCTCCACCCCACCCTTTTCTTAGTACCAGCTAAAGGAGAAAAAAACAGTATTTCATTAATGAGGCATTGTTGTTTCCCATAAAATTATCAAATCTCAAGTTTATTTTATCTCAAGAAGAATTATGACAAAAACTAAAGTTATCTACTGCAACTTATTATGGGTTAATTAAGAAAAGGTCATAAAATTTGTCAAACATTATAGAAATGGTATAAATTCCAATAATTATTTTGATAGATCTACTAACAAATGCAGAGGAATTACTTTTCAAAAATAACAATATCAAAAATGAGAATAACAAAACATTTATTGAGCACTGATACCCTGCTAAATCCTCTTTAAAAAGTATTTCATTTAATCCACAAACCTATCAGAATTACAGTTTAACCTATTCTATTACAGTTTAAGGAATAGGATTGAAAGATTACACAATTTGCCTAAAATCACACAGCTAGTAAATTTCCAAATGGGGATTCAAAGCAGGTCTGACTCCAAATCCCATATTCATAACCAATCTATTCTTTATATTCCCATGGAAAATTATGACTAAATGTGGCTAAATAAGGAACTTCTTTTTAAGTTAAACTTTTAAATAACTTTCTGAATTTTAATTCTTCAGATAATATAGGGTTTATAATATTAGGGACATGGACTTAATATCTACCATGATTGTAAGGGAGATAGACAATTTTTGACCAAAAATTTATAATAAAGTCCTGAAGTCACTTGTTTAGCCTTGTTACCACAGTTTACAAGACAACAACACTGCTTAAACAAGCAAATGTGAAAAATATGTAGGCTAGCTCAGTTAGAGAAATTGTTACAATATAAAATCACACACACACACAATTGAACCAAGCATGATTAGCTGTTTTTGAGATCTACCACTTACAAGCTATGAGATCTTGACCAAAATTACTTAACCTTTCTGTGCTTCAGATTCTTCCCACATAATCTGGGCATAAGAATAAGATCTAGCTTATAGGTTTAAACAAGATTGGTGCTTTGTACGTGTTCATTAAAAGTTAGCTCCTTCTTATAACTTTTATTTCTACTAAAAAAACAGGCCAAGCCCAACATTTTAAATATCATGGCCAACTGAATTAGCTGCACACAAGGAACATTAAGAACATTATTATTACATTTAACTTCGTTATCCTCAATATTACCAGAGAAGATAAGGGGTGTTAATAATTCAAAATGGTAGGTAGTAGGAAGAATATTAATGAATGTCTTTGGAAGATGACTTTGTGGCTTGCATATATATACGGCCACCCTAGATGTTCTGGGGATTGACATCATGTAAAATAAAAGTGAGACGTTATCCGCTATATGACTTTGTTAATCCTTTGTGCTTTTTTGTTCAGTACCAGGGAGATGGAAAAAATTCTGATGAAACTTCTCATAAAACATTTATAAACTTATACTATAAAATGGCAATCAAATATCCTAGATTTTGTTTTTTTTATTCTTCATGCTACTTATTTTCCACATGCAATCTTTTCCATTACTTTGAAGGTAGGGAGTTTGTCTAAAGACTGATTATTTCCTTTTTGGCACTGGGGCTGCAATTCAGGTAGTGGCCACCTGTTAAATAATGGGACCTTTTATTGATTCCATGGTCAATTGTCTAAGATTTTTCCAGGTGTGGTTACCTCAGAGAAAATACGAATGGAGCAACATTATCCAGATGCTTAAGCTTTTTTTTTTTTTTTTTTTAAAGATTTTATTTATTTATTTGACAGAGATCACAAGTAGGCAGAGAGGCAGGCAGAGAGAGAGGAAGGGAAGCAGGCTCCCTGCCGAGCAGAGAGCCCGATGCGGGACTCGATCCCAGGACCCTGAGATCATGACCTGAGCCAAAGGCAGCGGCTTAACCCACTGAGCCACCCAGGCGCCCCAGATGCTTAAGCTTTTAAAGTAAAAATATGTGTTGAACAATAAAGGTCCAACTTGCTTACCAGATATTAAATAGTATTATATGGCTACAATAATTTAGTAGTGAAGTACTGACATAGGAGTAGACAGAAAAATCAATGTAAAATAATGAAACTGACCCAAAAATATTCCTAAGTCCTTACTCTATGTAAAGGATGTGTTTAATAGCAGTGGGGGAAAACACAGGACTATTCAATTGTGGAAGTTAGCAATATAGAAAAAAGTGCTGCAAGAGTAATTTAACATAATCAGAAAATAATCAATTCCAGGTAAAGATGTCAATTAAAAATAAGAATAAAATTATAAAACACTAGAGAAAGATACAAGTAGGTATTTATATAATCCTGGAATTATGAAAACCTAAAGAGTGACACTGGGCCACAAACATGAAGAAAAAATTGGCAGATTTAGCAATGCACATTTAAAACTCCACGTTAAAAACAAAACAACCCCCCCATCATAATGGCAAACTAGTAAAAATATTTAAAACCAAAAATATCTTTCATATTTAAGAAATTTTGTAAATCAGCAAGAAATATATAATCATACAATAAACAGCCACCACCACCAGGTGATGAAATATAAATGGACAGTTAACATCTTAAAAAAGTTCAACTTCTTTTTTTTTTTTTTAAAGATTTTATTTACTTACTTGAGAGAGAGAGAAAAGGAGAACACAAGCAGGGGGAGTGGCAGGAAGAGGGCGCGGGAAGCCAGCTCCCTACTGAGCAAGGAGCTCAATGTGGAGCTCAGCCCCAGGACCCTGGGATCATGATCTGAGCGGAAGGCGGAAGGCAGACGTTTAACCGACTGAGCCATTGACTGAGCCACCCAGATGCCCCTAAAAAGTTCAACTTCACCAGTAAACAAAGAAATACAAAATAATACAAAGTAGAAACTGGCAAAGATTAATGTATCTTTATCTGTTATCTGTGATATATTACAACATACACATACATAATACTTAGGAGAAATCAGCAACTTCATACATTGCTGGTACAGGTATAAATGATTTAACTTTCTGGAATGCAATCTAGCAAAGATGTTATCAAGACACACCTGAGCTGACAAAAATCAGAATGATTTGGGGAAAAGAACTGGCTGAAAGGGGCATGAGGGAACTTTAAGGGGTGATGTATATGTTCTAGCACTTGTGTTGGTGGTGTTTAAATGGGTGTATGCAATTTTTAAAATTGAACAAATTTTTTTGAGCATAAGAGGAGCAACTTTTTATATGTAAATTATTCCTTGTTAAAGTGAAAAAAAATACATAATTTAACTCAGCAGTTTCACTTCCTTTAACCTAAGGAAATGACAGTGAACTTACAAAATCCACTCATGAACTTTTCATGAGTGGATTATTCACTCATGAAAAACCATGAAAAATTGGATAAATTTTGGATAATAATCTCCATTCAATTCAAATTCTCCATTCTAAAAGTGTATATATATATATGGATAGAACAGAAGCATTAATGATGACTCTCTGTGGGGTATGAAATTACTATTGATTTTTTCTTTCCTGTTCTTTTTCAATATTTCTTATATTGACTATTATAAACACAAATTAGGTTAATTTGGAGACTCGATATGACAATTTGTATAAATTTCATCTAAAAATTCTATGAAAGAAGATGGCACAATTAAAATTGTTTTTACAGAAATACAAACAACTATATACAAATTCTGCATCTTCTTTCACTAAATTTCATCTGTAATCTTTCTATTGGGTTTTTCTATCCCACTTTACGCATCATTTAACTTTCAATATGGTTAAAGTAATGGAACTTTTGTTCATATTTTCTTGATTGCCCGTGTACAATGGGAACTTTCATTTTGTATTGGTTTGATTGCTATCTGTAACTCCCATTGTGAAATAAATTTTTACTGCTTTGTGCTTAATCCCAAGGACCTTGGCTCCTTAAATTTTCTTTCCAATAAAAATGAACTACTTATGCCTACAGGGCCTTTCTCTGTTTCAAAAAAAAAAAAAAAAAAAGATTCTAGAGCGAGTCCAAGTCCATAATCTATGATTGTGTATTCCCAAGATAGAAAAGGTAGTCTTGTCCACTCGTAGTCTTGTCCACTCTCCTTTTCTTTCTCTGAATGCTAAATTTACATTAGCTATACTCTGGAAGACTTAGGATTTCATAATCTGGATTCAGCTAAAGAAACTGCTTTATAATACTTCCTTTTCTCGAGACATTTTAAAATAGAGCCATCAGGGGTGCCTGGGTGGCTCAGTGGGTTAAGCCTCTGCCTTCGGCTCGCGTCATGATCTCAGGGTCCTGGGATCGAGCCCCACATGGGGCTCTCTGCTCAGTGGGGGGCCTACTTCCTCCTCTCTCTCTCTGCCTGTCTCTCTGCCTACTTGTGATCTCTTTCTCTTTGTCAAATAAATAAAAATAAAAATAAAAATTAGAGCCATCAGCACAACTAGTATATTTACTGAATTTACATTCCTTTTTGGTCACAGACAACATAACTGAGGTAAAATAAACATTTGCCTTTTCTTTATACATTATTTTTCTTTGATAATATTACATGAAGACAACTATGTAACAATTTGTCAGTTTAATTTAGAATGTTTACTTTGTGCTGCTTTAGTAATTTGTCAGGCCTTACCAATATTACCCCAGTATTATGCATGCCCCCTCCCTCTCTCACACCTAATATTTCCTGAGTATTTCCTTAGCATCGAGCACTTTATAACTTTATAACTGCTTTACATGAATTATCTCACTTAATTCTAATAATAATCCTGAGGTAGATACTGTTATCTCCACTTTACAGGTGAAGAAACTGAGGCTTGCAATAGAGGTTGCTTGCTCAGGCAGTTTGATTTAACAGCTTGCAATATAATTAAAGGGTAATTCAACATATAGGATTACAGAGACCCTCCATGGTGGTGCATTGTTTTTCTGTTCTTCTTTTTAAAGATTTATTTATTTGCAAGAGAGAGCGAGAGAGAGAGCACACAGATGGGGTGAAGGACAGAGGGAGAAGCAGATTTCCTGCTGATCAGGGAGCCTAATGCAGGACTCAGTTTCAATCCTGGGATTCCAGGATCATGATCCAAGCTGAAGGCAGATACTTAACTGACTAAGCCACTCAGGTGCCCATGGTGGTGTATATCTTTAAAAGAATGTAGAAAGTATTCCAAACACGAGGATGGATGTTTGTAACCAACTCTAGAAGACAGATACTATGATTTAGAATCAAAGGTTTATGAAAGTCAAGTTGATTCTCCCCCCTTCACTCTATTAATTATTACTTCATGTTGAAATTACTATTCTGGAAGCAGCATGGGGTCATAAGTGTGACCAAGAGCCTCACCATTTATGACTGTGTGATCTTGGGCAAATAACCTACTTTTCTGGGCCAAAGCTTCCTCATTTATAGAATGGGACTAACCCTAATTATGTGATGGAGTTGTAAGAAACAAATCCACCATAGCTGATCTCTAACCTATGAGCCTTCTGAGGGTTAAATGAGGGAAGATAGCATTAAGGTCCTAGCAGGATACCTGAAATATAGCACATGCAAATATCTGCTTCAAGAATGAACTGGTAGGGGGACGCCTGGGTGGCTCAGTTGGTTAAGTAGCTGCCTTCGGCTCAGGTCATGATCCCAGCGTCCTGGGATCGAGTCCCACATCGGGCTCCTTGCTTGGCGGGGAGCCTGCTTCTCCCTCTGCCTCTGCCTGCCATTCTGTCTGCCTGTGCTCGCTCTCTCTCCCTCTCTCTCTGACAAATAAATAAAATTTAAAAAAAAAAATTAAAAAGAATGAATTGGTAGGATTCAGAGCCACCTTTAACTCCTACTACCAGTAGAAGAATAGGATTGAAAAGCATAAAAAGTATGTATATTTAAAGTCAAGTATAAGTGACTTCTACTCCATCAGTTATTTTGTATTAATCTGAATAATTGATAATTGGGTAAAAATATACTTAACAGGCTATTGTTAAAAGGAAATGATGAGACTGCACATTAAAGTAACTCTGCAGACTTGCTCAAACCAAAAAGTCTGCGAAAACGTAAACACTCCATAAGCAAAGAAAAAAAAATTAATCTAGGCACCGACCTTACAGACTTGACAAAAAAATTATTCAAAATGGATTACAGGGGCGCCTGGGTGGCTCAGTGGGTTAAAGCCTCTGCCTTCAGCTTAGGTCATGATCCTAGAGTCCTGGGATTGAGCCCCACATCGGGCTCTCTGCTCGGAGGGGAGCCTGCTTCCTCCCACCTCTCTCTGCCTGCCTCTCTGCCTACTTGTGGTCTCTGTCTGCCAAATAAATAAATAAGTAAAAATCTAAAAAAAAAAAAAAAAGAAAAAAGGATTATAGACCAAAGTAAATAAGTCACAGATATGAAAAGCATGGCATAGGGAATATAGTCAATAATACTGTAATAACATTGTATGGTGGCAGAAGGTGATGACACTTATTGTGGTTGAGGAATGTAGAGAACTGTTGAATCAATGTCATATACCTGAAACTAATATAACACTGTATGTTAATTATACTTCAATTAAAAAATGGATCAAAGACTTAGATGCAACATGTAAATGTGTAAAACTCCTGGAAGATAACATAGGAGAAAATCTAGATGACTTTGGCTATTAGATGCAACACCAAAGGCATGATCCATGAAACAAACAATGGATAAGACACACTTCATTGAAATTAAAAACTTCTGCTCTGTGAAAAACAATGTCCAGAGAATGAGAAGACAAGCCACAGACTGGGAGAACATATTTACAGAAGACACATCTGAATATGCAAAGAACTTTTAAAACTCAATAATAAGAAAGTGAAAACCTGATTAAAAAGCAAGCAAAAAACCTTAGCAGGCACCTCACCAAAGTAGATATAAAGATGGCAAACAGCATGTGAAAAGATGATCAACATCATAGGTCACCGAGGAATTGAAAATTAAAATACCAAAGAAATACCACTCCACACCTATCAGAATGGTCAAATCCAAAACACTGAGAACACCAAATGCTAGTAAGGAAGTCAAGCAACAGGAACTCTCATTCATTGCAGCAGGAATGCAAAATGGTCAAGCCACTTTGGATGACAGCTTGGCAGTTTCCTACAAAATTAAACATGCTCTTACCATATGCTATAGAAGTCATGATCCTTGGTATTTACCCCAAAACTTAAGTCCACACAAAAACTTATACATGGATATTTACAGCAGCTTTATACATAATTGCCAAAACTTGGAAGCAACTGATTTTCCCTTTAGTAGGGATGCATAAGTAAACTATACTACATACAGACAATGCACTATTTATTATTCAGCACATTAAAAAAGAGCTATGAAGCCATGAAAGGATGTGGAGGAATCTTAAATGCATATTACTAAGTGAAAGTAGCCAACCTGAAAAAACTACATACTCTATGATTCTGGAAAAGGCAAAACTATGCACACAGTAAAATCATCTCTGGTTGTCAGCATTAGCTGGAAAGTGAGAGATGAAGAAGCAGAACATAGAGAATTTTTAGGGCAGTGCAACTACTCCGCATGGTATTATAATGGTGGATACATGCCGTTATACATTTGTCCAAACCCATAGAACATATATCACCGAGAGTGAGCCCTAATGTAAACTGTGGCCTTTGAGAGATAATGATGTGTGAATGTAGGTTCATCATATTTAACAAATGTACCTCTCTGGTGTGAGATATTGATAGCTGAGATGGCCGTGTGTTAGGGGAAAGAAGAGGCAGGGGAATATGGGAACTCTTTACACTTTCTGCTTACTTTTGCTGTGAATCTAAAACTGGTCTAAAAAAATAAGGTCTATTACAAAACATTTCTGAAAAAGAAAAAAAAACAGTTAAGTATCAGTTTGGAATTGTTATGGGCATGGTAAAAATTATGTTGGAAGCAGGTCTAGACCAATAGGTTGGGCACATTTAATTCAGAAAGCATTACTTTGGTACTGCTTGAAAACAAGGATCACAAACTGGGAAGTTGAGTAAAGGTTCCCAGGACCTATAGATTGGGTTATTATAGATAACAAAAAAAGAATCATCATGAAGCAATGACACAATGACTAAAGATGCTTTAGTCCACCAGTTCTCAAAGTGTGACTTGGGGTTCTTTGTGTCTCCAAAGTCAGTTATTTTAGTATGAATATTAAAACATTATTTGCCTTTTTTATTCTTATCTTATGAATGTACAGTGGAATTCTTCAGCAAATACCTGATGTGTAATATCAAAACGGAGTGCAGAAACAGATGTAAGAATCCAGCTGATCCTGTTATATCAGATATCAGAGATATGTAAAAAAGGTAAATCAATGCCACTCTTCTTACTAGACTTTCTCCTATGAAAATACAATGGTTCTTTGTAAAAATTTTATTTATGTTAACATGAAATGATTTTAGTGATTTTTTTTAGTTTTAATTTTTAGAAGGTAAATATCAATAGACATATTTCATACAAATAAAAGCTCTTTGGAGTCCTCACTAATTTTTAAGAGTATAAAGGGGTCCAGAGATAAAATTTTTGAGATCTGCTGCCCTAACTAATGCTAAGGGGTAAAGAAGATCTTTCACTTGGCTAAGGTGGGCTTTCACTATTCTCACAGTGTTTGTCCTCATACCTATATGTGGGTTTGTCTACATTTACTTACTACCCATGCCTGGTAAAGTCCTGACTCCACTGAAGTGGAGACTATAATTAAAATATTCATCTGTAGTTACTGCATCCTTTACTTAATACATGACTAAGCCATATACAAATTACAGTATGTATTATACACAAAAGGTGTTTAAAGCTTTGCCAGTGAGATGAAGCAATGTCCTTCAATGGTACCGTATAAGGATCTCTGAATGGGCCTGTCAATAATTACTTTTACATCTGCATTATTAAATTTTCACGATTTTGGATACTCAGACAACCGGTCCTTGTTACTTCTATGCTATGCTAACTCCAGAGGAACGCTTGAAAACTACTTCATGCTAAACCTTGGATCTTGAACTCCAATCTCTAACACAAACAAACTGTGACTGATGGACAAACTGATTTTTAATGCAAGTCAAGGTACAATAATAAAACTGAAAAACAAAAACAAATAAAAGAAGAATCGAGATTCAAAAGTTCTAACCTATAAGATTATCTTGGAAGGAGAATTTTTCAGAACCAAGAACAAAACCACTTAGACCTGAGGAAGCTGAGGAATCATGATGAAATCTGTACCAGTTTTATTAAAAACAGAAGCAAACCAGACTGTGTGTTTTTTAAAACTTTAAAAGGGCAAAGCATTTTTTGTAAAATGTTATTCTCTTTCACTAAGTACTGCAGAGTAACTTAATTAATTCTTGAGATTCTCACAGCCCTTAAAGCAAGTCATAAAAATGATACTTACATGGGAGTATAAACTGGAATGACATTTTGGGAGGGCCACTTGAAAATATTTAGCAGAAACCCAATATGCATACCCACTGAGTAAGAAATTCCAGGTTGGCAATTAATTCAGAGAAAACTGGCAATGATGAAGACACATGGATGTTCACTACAGTGTTGTGTATAATGAGAAAAACTGGAAAGAGCCTAAATATCCAGCAACATAGGGCTGATCAAGTAAACTATGGTTTACCATATAATGGCATACTATGTGGCCATAATACAAAAATGTAAAAATTAATTATAAAATTATATATGGCAAGGAAAAGTACTTAATCAATATATATACTTAATCGGTATACTTACTATATATTGCTGAGGGGAAAAAAGCAAGTTATAAGATTATAGCATTATATGATCTCATTTCTGCAAAAAAGATATATATATATATATATATATATATATATATATATATATATGTGCATAAAAATATCAGGAAGGGTATAAATTAATAGTATTTACTGCTGGATTACAGGTGATTTTTATTTATTTTCTTTGAGGGTCTGAATTCTGATTTGCTATAGTGAACATCTTTTCTTTATATAATAAAAATAATTATTAAAATACTTGAGGCAACCATTGCAATTGTTAGTATTTCTCTAATTCTTATGATACTGAATACTGTCTATACTATGGAAAGTGGTAGAGGAGAGTGAGGCGAGAAGACAAGGAGGGAGCAAAGCAGACAGATTTTATACTGTTTATTATTTTATCATGAATATTTGTGATAAAGTATTAGGTTAACCTTGGATTTAACAATCTGGAAAAAAATTCAAAGGAACTTAGTAGCAAATAGTTAAATGTTCACAAAAGTCACACTTTAATCTCATAGATTTAATTTTTCTCCTCTCCTTGGAATGCTGATTTTGTTCCTTAGGAGCAGGTGGCTTTCTTTTTTATGTCTCTCTATTATCTTGTCAGACACAGCTCTCTCAAAACTTTTCTGGGAGCTAACCAAGCTTTATCTAACCAAACCCAAAATGGCATGTGGACTTCATCCACATGGTCATATGAATCTGTTGGCTGATGACTCCTGCCATATATCTAATCGGTTTTATAAAATCCATGCTTGAAGAAGGATTCTATAGCTATAAGAGTGTGATGCTGTGGGATGAAGGAATGTAGTGGCAAAGAGGCTACTTTAGCTGCTACATGGGAATCTGGGAGCCATCACTGCCACCAAATATTGGCAGCACATATCCCAACAAAGGAAGAATCCTAATAATTTTGAGTGAAAAATTTCTATCATGCATTTCAGCTTAGATCTACTAATAACACTTCTTTAAGTGCTTTGTTAGTGAAATCTGGGAATAATTATCAAACACCATATACAGTGTTTACAATAGAATCATATTTCTTTTCTTTCTCTCCCCCTCCCACCTTTTTTTTTTTTTTTTTTTGCATAAAAAGTAGAATGCTGCTGAATGGTACCCAAATGTCTGTTGTATACCATGCCAATACAGCAGCTCAGCCAAAAATGCGAATAGAAGAGTTTGCCAAGTAAAAGAAAACATAACAAATTGGTAATGGTTTCTATCTTGACAGAAAATGAAAATGATCCCTCAATGTGTGGTCACTCATGTGGACACATAAAAATGTCTGAGAAGCAATCATTTTACCTCAGATAACAGACCCTGACAGTGTAGTACAGCACTGGCTGACTTTCACTTCTTAGAAAAGCAGTAACCGTGACCTACAAAATAGTCTGGTAACCATGTAATTTATGCATAACACACATGCACATGCCATGCACTCATAATATTTGCCATAAATCATTCTGAATATAAGACTTCTTTTCTGAGTGGAATATACTTTATGAGAGATGATCTAAATCACTAGAGACCTGATAAAGTGGAACGGGTGTATTTAGGAACAGAAAGGATGTTGTTGCTTATTGGGTTACAAAATTTCAATTGTCTATAGTGCAATAAAAAGGGTCCCATGTATTCTGTATGATTCTCTTTAGTACCCTGAACACAAAAGGTATTTTACTAGATATTAAATAAAACAAATACGAAAAATGTGTAGGTACAGAGTTTACAGTTCTGACTTTCTGTTAAGGACACTGCAACTGAAGGTAGAAATGAACCCCCTGAAGACCTGGTAATCATGTCTTTAACTTACTTACCTTTCCTTGACCACTTATTTTTGTTCCCCAGAAGGAGAAGTGGTCAACATCATTGACCAGTGATTTTACCATCTGGTAAAGTTTTTCCATTTGTTCACTTTCTAATGAGGATGTTAGGACATAGATTGTACTGTGAAATCACAACAAAAGCAAGAATGACAATTTTAAAAACACTAATTGATATCTGAAGCTAATGAGGAATTCACAATGAGAGAATACTGAACCAAGTGGCTAGGAAGAACCCTGGGAAGTTAAATGGTCTTGCCAAGTTAAAAGTAAATTTGAATCCTGTGGGTTATGAGTTTCAAATGAAACTTCTGGGTTTAAATTTGTTGGTGACTTTCCTGTTCAATAAAAAAGGACTTAAATGGCTTATAAAAAGGTTAAAAAAACTTATTGGGCATCAAACTGCTCTTACAAAACACCATCTTGATGAGTTAAGTGTAAATGAATCAGAAACACATGGATCATGTTTCCTTAAAAAATGCATATGGATTCAAAAATAAGGGGAAGAGGACTTGGCAAAACATTTTTTTTATGTGGTGGCTGAACCCAAAACATTTGAAAGATATTTTGAGACATTCAAGGAATCCAAAATAAAACTAAACCTGTCCAGTCATATAAAAAACAGA
Organism: Enhydra lutris kenyoni; assembly: GCF_002288905.1. NCBI lineage: Eukaryota > Metazoa > Chordata > Mammalia > Carnivora > Mustelidae > Enhydra > Enhydra lutris. Next base: position 14,889,771 of record NW_019154134.1, on the reverse strand, counting down.
AAGTTCTTCTTTGTAATGTGCACTTATCTTGATGGGTCAATCAACAGTCACTGAGCCTTCCCCTTTGGCACAGGACAGTGGGAGAAGCCAGCTTCTGCCTTTAAACAACTTTGAATTTAAGTGTAAACAAATACACATAAGTAATAGAAACCCATTTAAAAAGTTTCAGGGTTAAAAAAAAATAACCCAGATCATATAGAAACTATATCTTGAGAAATACACAGGTACTTAAGGGTCCTAGGGGAGGTAGGATTCATTCCATTCAAAAAATCATCCCCTCAGCTCTTTTGATTAAAGTTATATATAGTCATAGAATCTTGCTTAAATGTTTTCTTAATAAGTGTTTTTATGTCTTTTTTAATGTGTGTCCCAGCCCTCTTTCCTCCACCCTCTAGATTTGTGAGTGCTCAACAAATCTTGCTGACTGGTTTCCTGGAGGATGGGAGTGTTGAGCAGTTTTGAAATAGGAGAGAGATGCTTCTGGCAAAGAGGAGTGAGGCTCTGATTCTGGGTTGGGGTAATGGCACATATGACAGTTCAGAGGTTCCAGAGGGTGAGTCATATGTGGGGGGTGACCCATTGGCTTGCTTGCAGCAATGTGCTGGAGCCAGGGTGAGTGGGAGGTGAGGGCAGTTAGGTGTGGGGAGTCCTAATATACTACATGTGAAGTCAACTGGAGGACAGAGGAGTGTGATAAGGGAAAGCGCAATTCTTATTCCCTTCCCCCCCCCACTTTTTTGCTATTCTAGGATAAAGTGCTAAGGATAGGACATATACGAGTCATTAATTCCTTTATTTCATATCAGTGTCTTAAAAAGCTGAAAAATAGCCAAAGAAAAAAATAAGTTGACTGCGTATGAATTGCTAGGATCCTGTAGGTCATAAATTTTAAGAAGAACTTAGTAGGATTATGAAATGTATTACTGAGCCCTAAAATGTTTGTGGGACAGTGTAAAATATTAATGATTTAGAATCTTTTGAGGCTGCTTTCTAGCTGTTTAATGTGAATCTTATCTTTTCCACAATATTAGAAAGTTATTTAGGACAGGGAGAAAGTCACATATTTCTTGTATATTTTCCGCTGGCTAGCATAATACTGGGAAAACACCGAGCACTCAATAAATGCTTACTCAAGTGAAATGAAGTCAAAAGGTGCTGAGGCCCTATATAACGACAAGGGGATGATGAAAGGTGAAGTCTGAAAGAGAAAAAATGGGTGATATAGTGGGAATGCCCTAATAGTGTGTCTGCCCTGAGCCTTTTGTTCAGGGTTAATACCGAGGAATCAAAGCCCTTACCATCCTTCATCATCTTCTACTTCTGCTTCAGAAACGTCATTCTCAGGAGTTTCAGCAATTGCTTGAGTGAGTTTAGATTTAAACTGGTTCAGCAGCGCCAGGGTCTGGAATAACAATTACACTGCTAAGTTCTCTGATAAGGATAAATATAATTTTACAAAACTGCAATAAACCTTGACAATGCTTTGTTTGCATCTGCACTGACATTTTCCCTCAGACACAGGTGACTGCTTTCTGATTTAGGGAACATAAATTTGCTTATATAAAAGATGCTTAAACAATAAAATGCATGTTTGTTAATGGCTAATTTTTAATGTCCATAAGAAAAGGATGTACTTTACTAAAATATGTGAGATTAAAACTAAAATACCAAAAATAAATACTATTTGTCACTGAATAAATTTTCATGAACTTAAAAAGTTCATTGTTAAGGAAGGTAAAATGAACACATTAACTGTTAGAAGATGGGTAAATGGGAGTGACATTTTTAGAAAGCCTTTTAAATTTATCAGAAGACTTAAGATGATCATTCCTTTTGATTCAATCACTTTGTTTCATGTTATTTTTTTAAAATATTTTTATTTATTTATTTGACAGACAGAGATCACAAGTAGGCAGAGAGGCAGGCAGAGAGGGGAGGCGGGGAAGCAGGCGGGACTCCATCCCAGGACCCTGGGATCATGACCTGAGCCGAAGGCAGAGGCTTTAACCCACTTAGACACCCGGCACCCCTGGAATCCATGAAGAGAAATTGTGTGAAACATGGAAAATGGCTTATGCAAAAGGTGTACACTGCAGCAGTAATCATACAAGTTCTCATGGAAACATGTTAAAATGTCTGTCAATAAGGAACTAGATAAATTTCCTAAAAAACAGGGACTATGCCATTATACTATTATAAAAATTATATTCATGAAGTATTACATTCTATTGTTAAGTAAAAGAAGTAGGGCATAATTACCATGATTCAGTAGGTTTTTTAAAAAGGGGCCATTTCTCTAATTTTTGTTTGTCTCCTGTGTCCTTTGTGGGTAACAATCAATCACATTGTCCCCTGGCTATAACTTAACAGTTGACTCCAGATTTTGAGCAGAGAACAAAAGTTGGAAAAAAATTTTTTCCCTACAATTTAAAAAACTACATAATTGTGAAATGGGGTGAAGTACTACCTGTCTAAAAAATCAAATGTCTAATTAAGATACTGTCATATTGAATTCAGTACTAAAATATTCATATTTCATAAGCAAAAAGATGTATAATAATTCAGTATGTGAGTAACAAGTATAATAAGGAGTCACAATAAATTGCTAGGCTCTGTATTTATCTAGGAAATACCATTAAGACCATGGTTCATGAAAAATGATGGTCTAGAACTTAAGCTCAGTAAAGACAGGTGGTGCAAGAATCAAAGACAGTTATTGCTAAAAATGATAATGAAAGTGCCTTATGTACATTATAAGGTCTGTAAAATTTGATGCCCACATGAACAACAGGTGAAAATATACACATTGCCATAGCTATTGAATGAGATGAGTTTTGGGAAAACACTATAAATTCCTACAGAATATCCTCATAGGCATTCTAAGGGCTGCCTAGTGCATTAGGGTTTAGATATTTTATTCTGTTTCCAGAGTAGTAATTAAAAGACTAAGCTCTTCAAGCAGTGTTAACAGATAAAGAAGGTATCCTTTGTTTTTAAACCTCATTCATTAAAAAAAAATTGTGCTTGCAAACTTTTATATTTGCTTTATAATAAGAAAAAGTTTAATAAGAAAACAAGGAGAAGCAAAACAAAAATATCTATTATCCCACAACTAGGAATAACAATTGTCGACATTTTGGCAAATATCCTTAAAGGCTTTTTAGGTGTTTTTGTGTATATGTGTATGAGCTTATATATCTATATGTATATTATATAAAATATATCTGCATATGCATATTTCTATATCTATAAACACTGATTTTTAAAAGATTTTATTTATTTATTTGAGAGAGGGAGAGAGAGCGAGCTTGTGCAAGACCCTGAGCAGGGGTAGGGGAAGAGGGAGAAGCAGACTTCCTGCTGAGCAGGAAGCCTGATGCAGGGCTCTATCCCAGGACCCTAGGATCATGACCTGAGCCAAAGGCAGATGCCTAACAGACTGAGCCACCTGGATGCCCCAAGCCCATTAATTTTTAATGGTGGATATTTGTACACTTGGAAATGTCTTTCTAAAGGCATAAAGAAAAATTAAAACAAAGGAGACTTCTTAGTGGAATCAAATTTAAAAGCTTCCTGGAAAATTATGCTAGACCTGGATCTTTTTCCTTGAGTTGAAAGTGGCAAGGCTGTCTAATTTTAGAGCCAATTAACCTGCTACGGGCATTTGCTCAGAGGAGGGGGACTGTAACAAGTAGAAAACATCATCTTGGCCTTTTTAAGCTTCTCCTGTATTCAGATTTAGACTTTTCTCTAGCTGCATTCTAAAGGCAAGGGAAGACACAAGGAAGAAAAACAAACATCACAAAAATAATGGGGCACAACATAGACTAAAGATAGGATTTGGGCCACCTGGGTAGCTCAGTCAGCTAAGCGCCTTCAGTTCAGTTCATGATCCCAGGTTCCTGGGATAGAACCCCACGTCAGGCTCCCTGCTCAGCAGGGAGTCTCCTTCTCCCTCTCCCTCTACCCTTACCCCCTGCTCATGCTCTCTCTCTCTCTTTCTCTCTGGCTTGTTCTCTCTCTCTCAAGTAAATAAATAAAATTAAAAAAAAAAAAAAGAAGATAGGATTTGCATAGGGACATTTCTGTTTGGCATCTGTTAGGGGAGTTAGTCTTCTGGTTTTTGCTGAAGGAATGAATGGCCAACTACTTATAGCGTGGCTCTTCAGCATAGTGAGAATTTTCCTAGCAGGAGGAAACTGTTTTGAAGAGGCCCTGCCTTCACAGACTTTGCTGCATGTGTATCTACACATAAGAGTCTCTTCAGTGGGCCTCTGCACCTCTAGTCCTGTCCTGGTTCAGTATATACTCTCTATACTGCAGCCAGATTGGAGGGATCTTCCTAAACTGCAAATGAGATCATGTCACTTCCTTCTTTCAATGGCTCCCCACTCCCCTTAGGGTAAATTTAAATTTCTTAATATGACTCAAAAATGCCTTGCATGAGTTGGTTTCTGCTTACCTCTCTAGCATCATCTTTCTCTTAGTTTATGTTACAGTCATACTTAACATATAGTTCTTTGCAAAGAAATCAGATATTTTTCATATACTCTTCCTTTTGTCTGGCTACCTATCTATTCAACCATCACAGTTCAACTGCCGAATCATTTTCTCAGTGAGGCCTTCCCAGATTCTCAGACCATCTTAGGTCCTATTAGATGTTTCTATAGTTCCCTGTACTTAACCTGTCACAATGCTCACCTTTTTTTAATGGTATTACTTAACTGGCTCTTTTCCCTAATAGCTCAGGACATATGTGTGTCTACCTTGTTTACCGCCAAATATACTGATTAGTACATGGTTCTTAATAATTATTTGCTAGGAGGCAAAAAAGAGGAGTGCATGAATAAGAGTGATCCTTGGGTATCTTTGGTAGTATTATTGACTGCAGTTGCTATTCACTGTGACTCCATGAAAACAAGTTAATAATGTGCTTTTTCTTAATTTCATTTGATATGCCATTTCTTTTGAAAATTGCTCAAATTCATCCTCTATAATTACAGTTTCCTGTATCTGACTTCTTGTAGAACTTTCCTTATGATTATTTTCATGCTAAGTACTGATGCATGATTCTGCTTTACCAGGAATTAGGTGTCATTTATAATGTAGTTCCTGATTATATTAATTTATCCAAATAGACTTGGGCTTTTTAATTTACTTTTATTTTGCCTATTTTATCTATACACCTAAAATGGCATTTTCTCAAATAGATATACATGGCAGCATCACAAATAAATGATTTTGGTCTTCCCCCTAGCTTTTCAACATGAATGACTGCTGAAGATATTTATCTTACTAAATGCCAAGTGTTGCATAGTATATAAAATTGACTTTCAGATTGTGGAGCTATCTTTTTTACTCTTATTTCTAACAGTCATCTTTTATGAGTTCTTAAAAATTCATAAATTATTTGAAACAAGAAGAGTCCTGTGATATTATTTACAATAGAAATCAACTAGTGGACTGAATGCCTTATTTACAGGCAGTTTACAATTTTGAGCAGAACTGGCTAGTCAGTATATGAGATGCTGTGCTAGAAGAGATCTCTTCACCATTTATAATCGCCACTACTCCATTTTATAATATTTACTTAGACAAAGGTTCTACCTGGCTACTGAGAATATGTGACTTTATATGGTTCCTATGCTTGATATGGGAGTACAAGGTTGAAACCTGAAAGTTTTAGGCTTTTTGCCTACAATATCTGGAAAGAACATGAGTGTCCAAGGTTCTTGTCACCCCACACTCTATGAATATATCTTTCTTAATTTTTAAGAGGTAGCGTTTTTCTGATGTGTAATCAAATCAGGTTTCATGAGCAACACCTCAAGACAATTAAAAGGCAATGCGTTACATATAGATTTAGGCTTATGAAGTTACCTGGTCTTCCCGGGAAGTCCCCTTCTTTGCCTGTTGCTTTCTCAGAGCTTCATACTTTTGCTTTTCTCTTCTGTATTCTGCAACAGCATCATCAGGAGCAGTTTCATCCTCTGAAGAATAATACAATATTTTTAGAATAAATAGTAAAAAGGCTATGTGGTTTCATATTAACACCTATGCTTATTACAGAAGAGGAGGTCAGAACCTGGGATTGGTTTTCACCCATTTGAAAATCAAACCAGGGACATCTGGGTGGCTTAGTCATTAAGCATCTGCTTTGGCTCAAGTCATGATCCCAGGACCCTGGGACTGAGCCCCATATTGGGATCCCCGCTCAGCGGGAAGCCTGCTTCTCCTTCTCCCTCTGCTCCTCCCCCTGCTCCTGTTCCCTCTCTTGCTGTCTCTGTCAAATATATAAATAAAATATTTTTAAAAATTAAAATAAAAACAAAACCAATAAGTGGATCCAGCTCCACAACTAGTTCCTGTGCTAGACAGTGATCAATGTTGACTTATCAACCAATTTTATAAACATCTTTATTATATAATGTATTATTGTAGTTCTCACTTGTTTGAGTATAAAATCACCTATCTCACTTTTAAAATAATTAAGAGGGGCGCCTGGGTGGCTCAGTGGGTTAAAGCCTCTGCCTTCAGCTCAGGTCATGATCCCAGGGTCCTGGGATCGAGCCCTGCATCGGGCTTTCTGCTTAGTGGGGAGCCTGCTCCCTCCTCTCTCTCTCTCTGCCTGCCTCTCTGCCTACTTGTGATCTCTGTCTGTCAAATAAATAAAAAAAAAAATAAAAAAAATTAAGATTCTCCTAAAATTCAGCACTGCTGTTTTACATTCATCTCCTGTTTATAAGATACAATTGTTTGATATTGGTTGATTTTCCAGCTACCTGCCACTTCTGTTGCTCAGTTAAAGCAACAACAGCAACAACTAATAAACAAGTTCAATTTGATGTTATCATAAAAAACAAGTATATCCAACGAATAACTCAGGACAGCTATCCGAAGCGGATCAAAGTAAGTTTTGCTAAGTTAGAATTAGAAAACCAATTTATAGATTTGATCCTGCAATACTTCCCTGTAAAGATTCGTTGACATCTGGGTTTATGGAGCACAGTTTTGTCTCAAGAAGAGTACTAACATTTTGTATTAACTTACATGCATATGTATTAGTGAAAATTTATGATTGAAAAATAAAAAAACCAAAAACCAACAACCTATCTCTTCTTATCTTTGGCTGGCAAACGAAGATGAGCCAGATGTAATCAAGAACACCAGTAATCTTTCTGTTCAAGCCTTGGTTTGTTGCTTACATCTTTGTTACGTGGTTTGAAGAATGTTACTAATGTGCAATGTATTAACAATCAGCCATTTTGTTCGAGATTTTCTAATGCTGTGACATTTGCTGCATAAACCCAACTGTGTGAAAAATCTGGCCAACTATTCTATTTCATAACTGAGTATATCACATTAGTATAAGTACTTCCCTTTACAATATGATCAACTATGAGTAATCATAGCACGTTAATTTTTAATTTTTATTTCTCAGGAGTATATTCTGAATAATTTCCTTAGTTTTATAATTCAGTTTATTAATCCTTTGTTTAGTTATAATTACTCAGTTTTTAAGATGTAAGCTGAGCCATTGATTTTAATTATATTTTTATTTCTAGGTATTCTTTTTGGTTATTTTTCTTTTGGTTATTCATCTGTTCTTTTAATAGTCTCAGTCTTTTTTTTAAATTATGTTTAGTCCTTTAAAAATCTCTTTTAATTATTTAAAACACCTTTATGTTGTATCTTTCAGATTCTTCTTGGGGATCTTTCTCTTGGGGAGAGTCTTCTGACTCTCTTCCTAGGCTCATCATTTCTCTATGTGTTTTCTAATTTTTGACTGTGAGTTTATATTTAGCTAGAGCTGCATCTCCATCATGCTCTGTAGGAATTCTAGGCACCCAGGATTGTTTAAGAGTTTCTACAAAAAACTTTTGCATTTGTTTCTACCAGGCAATTTAGGGGGTCTAGTAGTCTAGACATTTTTTTTTTCAAGTTAATTTCTTGGCTTAGGATTCCTATACCATATAGGGAATGTATATTCAGACTTTGTAGCCATGCCTGGTAGAGGTTTAGAGTTTTGATTTCTTGAGAAACTTTTTTTTTTTTTTAAATCTCCCCCACACAGAGGTCTGAAACATGACAAGCTTCATTGTGGCCTTCCTGACTAGGTGGATGGTTTTTCTAGTTTCCATTTCTCTTGAGCCACGGCCACATCTCTCTCCAAGTCTGAGATTAAAACTCCCAGCTTCTAGCTAGTAGAACCTACATCTGGTTCCATTACCCCCCTGGGCAACGATAATATCACCTTGCGCACTTAATGCTCTGGTTTTTTTCCCCTTTGTTTCTGGTACCTAGGACCTTTCTTTTTTTCTTACCTTCTCTCTCTTCTTTCTTTCTCTCCCTCTCTTAAGCTTAGCTAAGTATTTAAATTGGGCAGGATCATATTTTATCCAGCATTTCTATATATGTGTAGAAGAAGGAAGGTCTGTACTAACTCAGTCCATGTTGCCAGAACAGGAAGTAGCACATTCATTTCTCATGTGCTTGAATCCCCCTGAATAAACAAAAATTGAATAAGTGACTGGATGATTTTAGTGACATAAAACTGGCTAATAAAATACACAAGGAGTTTGAAAAGTTCAGTTTTTCTAAGTACAGACTGTTCTGCTTTTACTTTTCTTATAAATCTCAATATACAGTGGATGATAATTCATAAATAATGATGATGTAATATGATGACTATTTGTCATTAACTGAAATTTCTACAAAATATGCTAAATAAATAGGAAGGAAGAGTGGTAGGGAAAAAAAAGAACATTTACCAAAGAGTATATGTTAGGCACCATGTTAAAGTGCTTTGATGATCTAGAAAGGATCCATACACCAAATGAGGAAACAGGAATTACAATATGGTAGAGCTGGGATTTGAGCACACTGTGCTCAGTGACTTCAACTAAAACTTCAATCCAGAAAATAAAATTTTACCTAGTGTCTCTCATATGTGGGCATTCTGAGAAATGCTATGAAAGACATCTAAAACATAAATGATACAAACTTTTCATTCTATAATGTAGTCTAAAGGGTGAAACAAACCTAAGATATGTGAAAATAGTTAAGAAATCAAGCCACTGACTTTTAAGTTTCAAATTGCTGATTCCTTAGAGGGCTTAAAGCTCACATATGTTATAGTATCAGAATAAAGTATCTCAGCTATCCCTGAGATAATATAGGTAGGTAATATATGTGAAAGGGTCTGGTGAAGAGAATGTCCAACATCACTATAATCATCAGTTTATCACTGGACTATCAGCTCACTAGAGCACCAGAGTTAGAAGTTACCTTGAGGATCTACCAATCTACCTTCTCAGTCAATAGGTGAGGGAACCAGTGTTTAGGTGAGTGAAGTTTCTCAGCCAGTCTCCCAGAGGGATCACCAGCAGAGCCTGGGCTAAAACGTGTGTTCTGACGCTTAGTTTAGGTGACAAAGTTAAGTACTGCACTTCTGTCCTTGCATGTTATAAAGAATGCCTTTAACCCCTCTTCTAAGAGCTAGTCAGAAACTTAATCCTTGCTCCACTTGAATCTCTTCACTGTGAAAACTTTTTGTTCTGAACATAAAGGGACGATGACTCAACTGTGGTTACTTAACTAATGAACCAATGGTATCCATCTACAAATCTCGTTTTATAGATAAAGGGCTTATTCCCTCCACTGTCTCGGGATCAGCGCTCAAGAGCTTAACAGCTCCAAGTAGTTGTTACATTCATTCATTTTTTAAAAAAAGGCTTATTGAATAATCAGTATGTATCAGAAACTGTTAGTAAGGCTGCTTATAAATTATTTTAAATATACTGGCATCCAGTACTTCAAGGAAATTTTTGAAAAATTTCCATAATAAATGAAAACTTTTATATGAATAAAAGTAATATGTTACTGCTAATAGTAAATAGCATTTGAAAACGAAACGGGTAGACTTTAATGGACACAGAAAATATCAATGCTGGTGATACCTAGTTGTACTTATCATACTTTCTGGAAGCTAAAAAGTATGTTTTTTTAAAATAAAATTTTATGGGGCGCCTGGGTGGCTAGTGGGTTACACCTCTGCCTTCAGCTCAGGTCATGATCTTGGGTCGTGGGATCGAGCCCCGCATCGGGCACTCTGCTCGGTGGAGAGCCTGCTTCCCCCTCTCTCTCTGCCTGCCTCTCTGCCTACTTGTGATCTCTGTCAAATAAATAAAATATTTTTAAAAAAATAAATAAAAAATAAAATTTTATATACACCAGTTCTTAATTCTAGGAAAAGTACCAGCTTGAAAAGCGATATCCATGATAGCTAACATTTTAAGTACTCATTATGTGCCAGATACCAGTACCTGAATTACTTGTTTAATCCTGATAACCAACCCTATGAGGAAGGCATAGTATTAGCCCTATTTTGCTGATAAGGAAATTAAGGTAGTAAAAGGTTAAATAACTTATTAAGGGACTATAAACATGAGAATATAAACCCATGTAGTCTGATTCTAAATGACAAGTTTTTAACCACCTTGGTTATTTCTTTTTCATGTCTGACACACAAGAGAACAGAAAGTACTCCAATTCAACATAAAAAGGCATCAGGTTACCAGTTGGATGTATCTGATGAAATAAAATCCTACCAAAAAAGGTTCTATATTACTCCCAGACCATGATAAATGGGAAATACAGTTTGCCAAAACGTGGGTTTATGTAAATAATTTCTACCTAGGAAGAATTCTTAATGATTTTTTCTTGATAATCCTTAATTAGTCATATTCCCCCCCTCATCTGAACCTTTAAACAGTTTAAATACTATATCATAACTGCTTCTTTGTTTGTACTGCCCCCTAGTCTACAAACTCAGATGGCAGGAATTATGCCCTGTTTGTGGCCTAGCATACGCCTTGCATATAGTATGTAGTCAATAAACAGTAGCTGAATAGACAAATGAACAATCTGATCACTCTTAGATCTTAAATTACAGCAGTGTCCATAGTAGTCTTATTGCTTTTGCAGGATGAAAGACTCTTTGAGGGACTTGTAGGGGCTCAGGGCCCTTAGCATACAAATACTTTTTCAGTAGATAGTTGTTTAAATTGAGTTAGAGATAAATAATTTATGACATGTATTAAATAGGTAAGAGGAGTAGAAGTCAACTTTAAGGCAGTTACTTCTGATTACTTGAATACTAAGCTTTCTAGGTAGAATCTGTTAGAGTTGTAGCCATTGATTGAAGCTTCACCATCTCCTTGAGGAGCTACTGGGGATAAACTATATATTCTCCCCCCAGTCAGAATGCCCATTTTTTGGTTTGCTTTATTAGGAAAATATATTATGGAAATTATAATAATGGGGATATTCTTTGCCATTAAGATGAGAGCCTACATATACTTTTTATTATCATTTTCATAATTATAATCCATAGTATTTATTGAATGACAAGAGGTTAAATTTGTACTAATTTGGGGGGTTATTTATTTATTAAAGATTTTATTTATTTATTTGAGAGGAAGCGAGAATGAGAGTGGGGAGAAGCAGAGGGAGTGAGAGAGAGAGAGAGAGAAGCCGACTCCCTACTGAGCAGAAAGCCTGATGCAGGAATCAATCCCAGGACCCCGAAATCATGACCTGAGCTGAAGGCAGACACTTAACTGACCGAGCCACCCAGGTGCCCTGTACTAATTTTGTTTTAAAGATAATCAAAAGTTGCTTAGATGATGTCCTTAGAAAGTGAATCAGAAGAAAACTGGTCTCTTTATCCTATGAAACTGCCAAGATGAAAATTATTCACAATAATGAAATTATTTAATAGAGGTGTCTTATGCCCATTACAAAGACTAGGCAGAAATTTAGAGGAAGACTAGGCTGAAAGTTTAATTTATTTCTGTACTGTGAACTAAAATAAGAAATCCATGATTTAATTCATTTTATTTAACCACTTCTTATTTTCAGCATATTTTTTTGTTACGAATTGAATACTGGCTCCATCTGGTGGTCAAAATAAGCCTGTAGTTCCATGAAAATAAGTCAAAAATGGTTAAATAATTCAGGAACTGCCTGAAGTATGCTTGAACACTCAACACTGACATATGCTTTATCACTGAACAGTTATTAAATGGAATTCAGTCTACATTTACATGGAATTTTTCTTTTTCTTTTGCTGTTCATCCTAGCTTCATTGCTTCATGTTATTTTAGGCTTAAAATAACCCTCAAAATAAAGTAATACACAATATTTTCCTGTGTTTTTCTATTAACTGAGTAGAGAAATGTGAAGGTAACCTGTTATAATACAGTTAAATTAATCCAGACTTTTAGACTGTATTCCATTTTGAATATAAATACAATAATACTTATTTTCACTATCTGTATTTTATGAATTTGACTATGGTATGCCTTTGTGGTGGTCAGCTTTTGTTGAATTTAATAGGAGCTCTTGATGCTTCTTGGATTTTGATGTCTGTGCCCTTCCCCACATTCGGGAAGTTTTCAGCTGTAATTTACTCGAATAAACCTTCTGCCCATTTTTCTCTCTCCTCAACTTCTGGGACTCTTATGAAATGAATGTTACTACATTTTAATAAGTCATTGAGTTTCCTAAGTCTCCCTTTGTGATTCATTACTTTTCTTTCTCTCTCCATTTCAGCTTCATTGTTTTCCATAGTTTCAATCTTATATATTGCTGGTTCACTCCTCTGATTTGTCCATCTTTATTTTTATGGCCTCCATTTGGGTTTGCATCTTGGTTGGAGCAGGTTTTTTTGTTTTTTTGTTTGTTTTGTTTTGTTTTGTTTTCCAGATTTTACTTATTTATTTGAGAGAGAGAGTGAGAGAGCACAAGTGGGGCAAGGAGCAGAGGGAGAAGCAGACCCCCGGCTGAGCAGGGAGCCCAATGTGGGGCTCGATCCTGGGACTACAGGATTGTGAGCTGAAGGCAGACACTTAACCGACTGAGCTACCAAGGTGCCCCTCGGTTAGAGCATTTTTAATTTGGCCTGACTAGGTTTTAGTTTTTTTTTTTAATCTCTGCACAAGAATACTGACTTTCAGCTGTATTTTCCATTAAACATTTCTAGCAGGGGTAGCCTATGAATAAATCAGAGTTCATATGTAGGGGCTCTGTATAATTATAATCTACTGGCTACTTAATCTTAATTATTTAATTCACTATAAAAGGAGTATGTCCATAATCACAACACAAAATATTAGTACTATAAAGTTCTTAGGCAGCAATAACTGCTCCCTTACAGATGAAAAAACTGAGGTTTAGAGAGGTCAAATGATTGTGCTAAGCTTGGAATATCAGAATCCAGATCTTCTGACAACTCAATGTTGTTTCCTTTCTACATATACTACTGTGTGTGCTTTCTCTTTGGAATGTGTAATCACCACAGAATTATTTTATTATAGTCTAATAATCACTTTGAAATTATATCCATTTATACTACAATGTGACCATTTATAAAATGGCATGACTCTCCAATATAGATTTAATTCTCTAATTGGGAGTTTTCTTAATTTTAATTTTTGTTATTTTCCCTTAAGTTATTAGAAATTTTTTAAAACTTATTTTAATGTCCTGGTCCTATCCAAATATAAAATTTTAACTTTTATTTCCCCCAGTATATTGCTTTGTGGAGTTTATAATTCAAATAGCAGTTGTGTTGGTAATAACTTATATAACAACACATACATTACACAAAGTATTATACTAAAAATCAATTCAAATAAATTAAATGAACTTACCTAATAAATTAAGAGATGAAGAGAACTTATGTCAGTAAAGACAGGTCTGAACCCTAAACATGAAATTGCCTTAAATTCCTAATACATTTTTTTTTATTATATAGACTCTATCTGATAAGTTTTTTTAAATCAGATGTTTCTCCACTTTTCTGAATAATGATCACAAGAAACAATTACAATATAAAAATGAGTACTGAGAATTATTGAGGGGCATTAATAGCTTTACTTCTGGGGCTCTAACTTTCTACCTATCTGCTCTAGTCTGTTGTTTCTGTTCAAATTTACTTCATTCTTCCTCACTTGGACCCTAGGATTAGCACAAAGATTGATCGATGTTGCCCCCACCTTTCTCAACAGAGCACACTTTGTGTACTTCTCCAGATGGTGTGACCTACAGTTCTTGCAGTTTGATGTCCATTTTGATAACATCCCTATGTTGACCTGTCATTCTGGATATGGAAACTACAAATTTTATACTCTGTGTTGTAGCAATAAGAAAAAAAAAATACAAAATTCTTTAAGATAAAAAGATTTCATGAAGCGAATCAGGGCAGATACTAAAGAAAGAATTGCTACCTAAAATTGCCTAAGGCTATAATTATCCTAGTAAATTAAACACTGCAGAACATTTCTAATAGTACTTAAAGGAGAGTTCTACTGTTCTGCAGTAAATTTATGAGGTACTTTTCTCCAAGTAGTTATAAGAGTTTACAGACCAGTTCAAAATAGTCCTTAAATACTTGCATGTGTGATGCACATGAGCTTCTTTTTATCCCCTGTGTGACTGAGGCATTGAAGCAATAAAGTGGCTTCTAAAATATAAGTTAAGACCACTACTACTAGTACTATCATCACTTTTTAGGACCTAGCATGTCTGAGATATAATACTAAGAACTCTGTGCCTGCTTTCTCACTTAATTCTTTTTCTTGTAACAACACAATGGGTATTATCATTTCTTTTATGAAAGAGGAAACAGGTTTAGAGAGGTTAAGTATCTTGCTCAAGGTTATATGGCTAATAAATGATAGAGCAGGGATTTGAAATCAGGGCTGTTGGAATTCAAAGCCCATGCTGTTTCTATTCTATTACACTGCAAGCAGTTATGGGAATGAAGGGGGGCACTACTGTATATGACAGTGAGTGAAACATAGATGGTTCCCAATGTGAGGATCTTTTAAGCTGGAAAAGGGATAAGATAGCTATACTCTCTAACTGTGCAGTGTTACAAATGACATAAGAGAGGTCCTGATAAAGTACTTAGGAAATTCATGCAGAGGAGACAGAGGAAAGGTGGGAGGAAGAAGTGGCAGGATCACTGGGCCTTGTAGGAGAAAGAAGATTAAGCCATAGCAGGTAGAAGAGACACCATAACCAAGCAGGAAGACGACAGAGGACAGTATGCACATGAGAAAGAGAAAAAAATGTTCTGTGAAAGTGAAGAATGGGTGAATAAGATAGGAATAAGGAAAATAAGAAAAATCTGATCATCAAGTACCTAAGTGATAGATTAATGAATTGGAACTTTATTTTGGTAAGTAACAAGTAGCCACAAGACCTATCTTCTAGGTCTATATTGCAAGGAAATTATTTACAAGTATCTGCAAGCCTTTTGTTAAACTAAATGAAGTGTGTTGAACCACCTTACATTGGTATGTTGTTTGAACTCATTTCTAAAATAAAATAAAAAAAAGAAAAGAAAAAATTTAAAGTGTATTTTCTTATTATGATACTAGTTTGAGTTAGTTGGTAAAATGGAGGCTAAAGTTGCAAGTTTTCTGATACCCACACTTCTCTTAATGAAAACAATGCCTCCTTCAGTGGTTCAGTGAACAAGAAGACAAAGACAAATAAGTGAGAGAGAGAAAGAAGAGACCCGACTCCTAAAATCTTGTTAGAATTTTCCCTAATTAGTTTAGGAAGGAACTTTGAAAAGTATCCTGGTAAAATTATTTTTCCATATCTATCAGAATAGTCTAACTTAAATGTGAAAATATGTGCAATTACTTCAAAGTACCATGCCCAATTGTTTCTGGCTGTGTTCACTATCTCAGAATTTTTTAACCTGCCTAGACCATATTCTCTACTATAGGTACACTTACTCTGATTCAGATTTCACCCCTCTTCCTCAATTCCCATCTTAAATGATATCTCTAACAAACTAAATTTTGAGAGGAGGTGAGGGTAGGACAAAGGTTATCAAGTTATGCTTCATTTGAAGTTGACCTGTGCTCAGATATGCTTTCTGGAACCTGGGGTTGGAGTCTGAGTTGGATGGGGGTCACCTTGCTTAGTCTTACTGGTACTGCTATCAGCTGTAAGCCAGCCCTCAATCTGCCGATTCTGGCTTCCAGCTAACAGGTCATTTTGCTTGTAGCTTATTTTATTTTATTTATTTGTTTTTCAATTTTCTTTTTCTCTTTATTTCTTCTTCCTTTTAAGATTTTAGTTATTTATTTGACAGAGAGACACAGCGAGAGAGGGAACACAAGCAGGGAGAGTGGGAGAGGGAGAAGCAAGCTTCCTGCTGAGCAGAGAGCCCAATGAGGGGCTGGATCCCAGGACTCTGAGATCATGACCTGAGCCGAAGGCAGATGCTTAACAACTGAGCCACCCAGGTGTCCCTGTTTTTTAATTTTTTAAGGAAACACTGCTTTACAGCTTTATAGTGGAAAGAATACTGGACGAAGTTCTGACTCCTCAAATCTGTTTGAGTTAGGTTGAATACTAAATGTCTTCAATGCTTTGGTTCCTTTGTTTGCAAAATGGTAACTATAGAACTTGTTTACTCTACTTCTTGTGACTGTTACAGAACTAAATGTAAAGAGGCAAATGATAAGACTTTGTAAACTGTTCATATTATATAAATATGAGGTATCATTTGGCACTGAATACAGGGCACCATATTTTATGTCTATAAGCTACTTTATAGTTATGGCTTCCTTCAAAAAATTAAATCTCATTTGAAGAAGCAAGAAGTAGATATAATATTTTTCATTTTATTAACATATTTGTTTGAATAAAAAATATTTCTGTATATTAAGTCATATTTTCAAAGCACTAATAGAATTCATAATTGGAAGAAAAGTAGACAATCCTTTTGTGAAGTGAATTATCAAAACTTAATTTATATTTCCACAAATTTGGATGTTCAAATGTAACATTCTTATCATGATGCTTACCTATCAATCTGAATTTGCTTAAGAATAATCTGGGGTGCCTGGCTGGCTCAGGTGGTGGAGCATGCGACTCTTGATCTCAGGGTGTTAGTGAGTTTGAGCCCCACATTGGGTATAGGGATTGGTAAAAAATAAATAAATAAATAAATCTTGGGGGCACCTGGGTGGCTCAGTCTTTAAGCATCTGCCTTCGGGTCATGACCCCAGGGTCTTGGGATGGAGCCCCAAGTTGCGCTCCTGCTTAGCAGGAAGCTTGCTTCTCCCTCTCCCACTCCCCTTGCTTGTATTCCCTCTCTCGCTGTGTCTTTCTCTGTCAAGTAAATAAAAATCTTTAAAAAAAAATAAAATCTTAAAAAAAAAAAGAATAAGCACTATCTGCTAGCATATGCTCTGCTCTACTTATCCTCTACCTGTAGGAATAGTGCTTTCTGCATGCCAGTCAGTATTCTAAGTGTTTTATGCAAGATAACGTATTTAATATATTTATATATATTTAATATATTTAATATAACAGGGAAGGAGTTGCCACTAGATGTATCCTTTTGGAAAAAGCCGAAATTTGGAAAAGCATGTGATAAGTGAATGCCAGTGAGCTATGATTGAGATGGGTACCAAAGCTGGACCTAAGAAAGTGAGTTCCTAGAGGACAGGAATTTTCTATTTTATTCACTATTTTATGTCTAGAGACTGAACATCTGCTTATAAGGTTTCAGATACTTGACATATTATTTTAATGAATTAATTAAGATTTCTTTTTAAAAGGAAGGTGATTTTTAGAGGAAAATGGATTCCTAGGGAAAGTAATTGAAAGAGGGAGTGGCGAGACGGAAGGGACAAAGCAGAGGTATATGAATAACTGGCCTTCCTTGTCCCAAACCTTGAAAAGCTGCAGTCATCAGGTGCCACCTTAAGCTTAATGTCTCTGAACATTTCTTTTGTGGTATCTGCAGCCAAAAAATGATCAGGAAACAATGGAAATATAATACTCATTAGGATGATAGATCAACTAAAGTTAAAGTGTCTGAACTCTGTATTATAAAAACATATGTGCTGGGGAAAGAAAAAAAGTTATTTTTTAAAGTGCCTGAGCTTTGAAATGGCATTAATTAATCAGTTAATAAAGAAGGGTTATTTGGGTTTATCTGATTAATTTCATAAGCTGAAATTATTAACTCAAGCAATCTTATATTTTTTTCTTGGTGAAGTGGAAAATTTCTCACCCTCTTATTTTGGATTATAACATAATTACAGACACATTCTCACTGATTAATTAAAAAAAAAACACCTTTGGCTTAGTCACAAAACAAAGCCAACACACTGAATGGACTGGGTTCAATATTTTGAGTTAGCAACTTCACATTCTTTTCTCAGCTTTGTCACTCACTGGAGTGAAAGCTTGAGTTGCTTCACAAATGCTTTGTCTCTAGTCTTAGATGGTCAATTCATTATTAATTACTATTTTCTTTAAGGCATTTAATGTGGTAAATTAATTAGTATGCTACACTGTTAAAATATGCAAGGCAGTTAAAGTATGGATAATAGAAAAATAAGCAAGCCGACCTTGAGAAATATTTCTGAGAAACTGAGTTGACTATTATATCCTAGTAGTCTGTCTAACATCTTAACAAGATACCACAGACCAGCAAGTCTTTGGCTGTAGTAAATATTGCAACCATTTTCTCTTTAACTACAATCAAATTGGTAAGAATAAACATAATTATTCTTTTATATATGCCTCATATGGCAACTCATCACAGTGTGGAATGAAGTGTAAGGGACTTCTCTATGGGTTTGTGGAAGACAAAGTACAAAGGACTTATTTTTGTTGTTGTTTTTCTATCACAGACTTAGTTTCCTTATGTCACAAAAAATATTGCAAATAAGATGTTCAGAAATAAACCAGACAAAAGTGGTAAAAAGGAAACTGATGCTGCTCATTCTTGGTTGGGGTTATTTGAAAGGAGACCAAACTGGAAGGTTGCTTCTAGAGAGAAAGTATAATAATACAGTGTATCGTATAACTGCGAAGTATTAACAATAAAAATAGGGACTTATATAGTGTAATAAAACTTTTATTTATTATTTTTTCTTAAGTGTTTGAAGAATAAATAGATGTTCTCTCATTAAGCTTAAATTATTATCGTAAGGGAGAGGGTAAAAATGACTGCCGTGAAAAATTCCATATCCTTTCCACTCTGTGTTTCACACACACACCCTGCAAGATAAGAAAGGTGACATGCTTTCTTTTATCTCAGTGCATTTGCATACACTGTATCCTCTGTCAGGAACACTTTCATTCAACTAACTTCCTCACCTGAACCAGTAGCTTCAAAAATTTATAAAAGTTGAGAGGTTTCTTAGTGTACAAAATGACCCACTTGAGAGGTGAAAAGAAGATATTGGAATGCTTTATTTATTTATTTATTGGTAATACATTTATTTATTTGTTTATTTATTTATTTTTAAAAATTTATTTATTTATTTGACAGACAGAGATCACAAGTAGGCAGAGAGGAAGGCAGAGATAGGGGGAAGCAGGCTTCCCGCTGAGCAGAGAGCCCGATGTGGGGATCGATCCCCAGGACCCTGGGATCATGACCTGAGCCGAAGGCAGAGGCTTTAACCCACTGAGCCACCCGGGTGCCCCTATCTATCTATTTATATATTTATTTTTCAAGTAAGCTCTTTGTCCAGCATGGGGCTTGAACTCATGTGACTCGAGTCACATGCTTTACCAACTGAGCCAGCCAGGTACCCCAAGAATGTTATTTATATTTAAACTATTATTTTTTTGTTGTTGTATGTTATATATAGTACACAATATATGTGTTTGGTAATACCTACAGATGAGTAATAAATACATTTAAAATACATATTTTGGTAATGTTCACAATTTATTTTACAACCCAAATATCTATCAGTTGACAAATAGATAAACAAAATGTGGTATAGCCATAAAAGGGAATGTAATTTAACTATAATGGGGAATGAAGTATTTAATACAACCTAAAACATAGATGAGCCTTGAAAATATGCTAAGTGAAAGAAGCCAATCACATCCGAAACATCTAGAATAGAGAACTCTATACAGACATAAAGTAGATCAGTGATTACCAAGGGCCAGGAGAGGGGAGGCTGAGTCTGTAGCAGGAGATTGTAAAGGGCACAAGGTTTCCTTTAGAGATAATGAAAATGTTCTAAATTGACTTTAGTGATACTTGAAGATACCTATGAATATACTAAAAATCACTGAATTGCACACTTTAAATGGGTGAATTGTGTAGTATGTGAACTATATATCTCAATAAAACTGTTAAGAATAAAATTAAAAACTTTATTCTGCAGGTGTAATAAAACATTTTTGGAGACCAGTGGTCTCAATAACTGATGATTCTACTTGGGCTTGTGCATCTAGAAAGATAATGTTGCCATCTAGATTTAATTGCCTTTCTTTTGCTCCCTCAAACCTTCATGAGCATATATACCATGTTGTATTAATAACTGGTAGTTTGTCTCTTTCACGTGCTAAATTACAAACCATATATCCTTACCCCATGTCATGAACTAAAATAATTTGCAGGTGGCTTAAGCAACTAAAGCAAAAGTAAAAAAAAAGAAAAAGAAAAAAAGAAAGAATTCCAGGAAGATACAGATGAATATTTAAACCATCTTGACCAGATATCTGGGGAACTTCAAAAGGTACTGACACCCTGGGTTTCACTTCCCGAGCTTTGGGATTTCCAGGTAATTCTAATGCACAGGAAAGCTTGGGAACCATTGATGTAGTGATGAAGGAGAAATCAGAACAGGCATCTTAGAGAAATGGCCTTAAACAGCAACTTCAATATTGAGGCAATATTCACTGCATACAGAAGGCATTCTAGGAAAAGGAAGTTGTGACAGTGAAGGCTTGGGTGGGAAATAGGTTGCCATGTAGAAAAATTTAGCCTGTATGGAGCATAGGATGCATAATGAGAGATGAGACTGGTGTGGCAGGAAAAATTTAGCCATGTAGGGCCTTGTATGGCCTGCAAAGGATTTCATCCTGTAGGAAATGAGATGCCATTAAAGAATTTTATGAAGGGGATTGACACATGATCAACTTTGTGTTTAAGAAAAGCCACACACAGAATGCATTGGCAGGATCTAAGATTAGCAACAGATATCTGTTAGCAGCCTGTTAGCAGGTTGTTAAAATAGTCCAACAGAAAAATTGTGGCTAAAAGGGTCACGGTAGGACATAAGGCACTAGAAACCTACAGGAAAGGGGTGGAGTTTGTTAAGAAAAATGTACAGGGAACAGACTTGTTTTGAGGCTATTGTAGTCTTTTCAGATCTAAATCTAATTCTATTCACCCAAGAAAATATGCAAACACTAACCCCTCATTGACATGTGATGAATGATGTTTTTCTCTAAAAATACATCTAGGTATGTAGACAATAAAACAGTATCCAAAATAATTCTCCCTGAGGTCTTGGATTTCACATTCATTTTAGGGATTTTTTTTTTTAAGATTTATTTATTTTTTTGAGAGAGAGGGAGAGGGAAGGAGCAGAGGGAAGGACAGAGGCAGAAGACGAGAGAGATTGCCCAGTTTCCCCACTCAGCGTGGTAATACAGAGCTAGATCTCACAGCCCTGAGATCATGACCTGAGCTGAAACCAAGAGTCAGATGCTCAACTGAATGACCCACTCAGGTACCCCCAGTTTAGGAAATCTTAAGAAATTCTTTATTTTCTAAGTATAAGATAACACATTCCCTGAGGTTGTAGTTTCTATGTTTCTCAAGGTTCTTAAAAGAAAAATTGTATCTAAAATAAAAACTAAAAAACACCAACTAAATAAAATTAAAGCTCTTTTGTAGGGTATGAGAGGCTCCAACAATTGGATAAGTCTTCTCAATCAGAAAGTCCTTCACCACATTAAAGCTAGTCATTGTCAAGGTCAAACTGTTACCCAATCCTGATCAAAAGTGGGTACTACTCTTTCTTTCTGATTTAGAGATTATCTTCTATGGAACTAAGGTTCAATAAACTATTGAACTCTTGGTATAGAAATGAAGATGTTACAAGGAGTGTACCCTTTCCTCTAGGCAGGCTGATTTTTTCATTTCATCTCCCTAAGTGAAGCTTTCCTCGACTATAGCATTTCTCAGGGCTCTGAATATCTCTAAATGTTATAGCTTACCTGCACACCAAAATTCAAGTAAGCACTTGAAATACTATTAATTATGAATACTGTTCAATTATGTAGTTATTACTACAGTTTCAGTATTAACTATAAACTGTTTTCCATGAATTAGTCTTGTTTTATGTAGCAGAGACCAGCTAATTTAGAACTAGAGAAAAACATTCTGTGGGTTTGGGGAGGATTATTTAGCACAGTGCTATTAGACATTTATTCAAACTCAGTGGTTTTTTAACTCTTTGTACTGTGACATATTACAGGAATTTTTTTTTTGTATTAACTCTACACACATATATGTTTGGTATATAGCTAACATATAAAGCTGTATGTAAAGTTAAACCATATGAAATTACTGACATTATGTTTTGTTTACCTACAAAAATGGCAATTTTATATTGTTCAACAAAATGTAAAGAATAAATTTTTCAAAATTTCATAAAAGAATATTTACCCTAGCTACATGTGATACATTCTTATGTTTTCTAGTCTATGCCATTTAATTAAATTTAAAAATGTTGATTAAGATACGCTACCAATTTCTATGATCCACCAGTGAATTACTGGCTACAATTTGAGAAACCCTGCTTTAACCTCTAACCTGTAGCCTACACTAACAGATAAAGGGATTCTGAGACACCCAGAGAAGAGCAGCAAGGTAAAGATGAAGCAAGTAATAAAGATGGTGCAATGGCCTGGAAACTCTGTGCCCTTAGCAGAACTGGCAAGGATCATACTAACTGGAGAGAATTCAGAGATTGAAGATCTTGACTAAATCTTTTCTGATTTGAAACAACTAAACTGATCATACCACACAAAATGTGACTCATCCCCCTTAATGTTGGGTGGAGGAGTGATTCTCAAGGTGTGCCCTTGAACCTAAAGAAAGCATTAGCATCACCTGGGAGCTTATTAGAAATGCAATTATTGGACCCCATCCCATACCTACTGAATCTGAAACTCTGGGGGTGAGGTTCAGCAATCCCAGTGATACGTTTTATAATGCTCTATCCAAAAAAACTTTACATGTAGTGCCAGTTTTCTTTCCACAGGGAAAGGAAGCCCATAGGGAATATTTCTGTCTGACACCTGTTATCTTGCTTTCTAGAAGATCATCATCATGCTAGATGAACTGAAACTTTCCATGCTGCTAACATTTTCTAAAAGTGAAGCTTATCCAGTTCTGTTAATAAATAGTGAAACAATACAGATTATAATAGATTGCGGGCTTACTGCTTATATTCTGATTAGGCTTTTAGCTTATTAAGAATGATTTTCCATAAAGATCTTATACATATGCTTAATTACTAGCCATTTTGCCAATGAAAACCACAAAACATGAGTTCTTATCCAAATGAGTAAATTATTATCAGACAGATGCTGATACATATCTGAACAGTTGTCACTATCAGCACCGACTTCAAGCAAGGCATAGGCATGCAGGCTAACATGGAAGCAATAAGAATGCTGTTAGCTTGCTCATTGGTGCTTGAATCATGTGCATGCACACTACCCCCTCTCATCCTTTCTGTTACCCACAGCTTTCTGTGGGTATCTGATGGAACAGTGTTGACAGAACTTGAACTGGTGCCAGCCCTACTGATGAGGAACAAGGTGGAACAGTTGCTGGCTGGAGGGAATGTTTCCTTTTTAGGAAGTAGCAGTAAGATGATATACAGAAACCTGGTTGGAAGGGAACTATCACAAGTTGCCAATAAAAGAAATGTTTTTAGTTTTTAGAAAACAAAGGATCAAAGAAAGAAAAATAAGTGGCTGATGTAGAAAAGAAGATACTCAAACAATGTGATGAAAAATATAAACCTAAAGCAAATAATAAATGGCCACATAGATATGCATACTAGCAACTAAGCTGAGTTCTGCTTGATGCAAGCTTATGCTTGGTCTTTTTACATCAACAGATTAGGCATGAGAGGAATAGTTAAAGACAAGAACGTTAAGTCTTAGTCAGCTAAGAGGCCTGACTTCTCACCATGCTAACCAAAAACCACAGACAACCTATGATGTCCATACAAAAATCAGATAGAAAAGAAATTGCTTGTCTGATTGCAGGAAAGAAGTAAAACTTGAGACAGGTAACTTTTATAACTGTAAAAGCTAATAAGGGCAAATGTAAATACCAGTTTCATTAATAAACATCTTTCTTAAACTTCACATAGATATATTCATCATCAAGTCCCAGACCAATATAGCCCAAGTGCTTGCTGCTGCTCCATCCTGTAACCTCATGTTAGTACAAAAGGGCACTCACTGTGTCTTCTTCACTGAACAGGGAACTTGAATGTCCTTCACTCCACTCTCCACAAGTTTGGGGAACCTGAATGTCTGTCTATCCACAATGCAATGATAAATAATAACCCTGACACTCAACAAAAGGAGCCCCCAAATCCAGAACTGTATTTTGAAATGTCAAAGAGGGAATAAATCACATTCAGGATAGTTTCAGTGGTAGATATTTCATTATATGCATTTATTATATGCATTATATAATGTGTACACATTTATAGTCTATGTCTATATATATAGACATAGCTGGTATGTTAGTATCTCAGCATATTTAAAAACCTTAAATAATCCTTTTAGGTAAAAGAGTTTACAAGTATCTTTTTCTCTATCACCTAATAAAATAGAAGACAATCATGCCTGCTCACGTTACTTGACCAATTAAAAATAATGATTTTATTTAGCATTTGGAATATTCTGACTTTGGTTCTGGCTTGAATGTTTGCCAGGAGAGATAATTTTCAGTAAAGAGGAGAGGGGAATGATGTGGACAAAATATGGAGGAATCTGATAGCAAAGCAACATATTCTGATAATCCATTTTGTTAAAAAGTACATAATGGTAGTAAATAATATATCAGCAGCTGGTTTATCTATTACAAAAGTAATCCAAGATACAGGAAAGAATAAAAAGAATAAAATCTTGTATTAAATATGCAGTGTATTGGTTTTTTTTTTTTTTTTTCATTTTGAGATGACAGGCAAAAAAAAAAGGCAGATTCATAATCACTTTTATTGAGGTAAAGGCTCTCTTGGCTGACATGAAAGATTATACAGTATTCCACAAAATGTTGTACTAGGTATTGACTGTTACCACTCTGGGAAGAGGATTACAGTTACTATCAGGCAATTTATGTCCTAACTGCTGTGTTGATGCTCTTAGGGAAAAATTAATTATGTGAGCCACAATTTTTTTGTGTGTAAAATACTACCTGTCTTACTTTCCTCATGGGTTCTTGTAAGAGACAAATAAGGGAGGAAGAGAAAAATAAAAAGGTATAAAGTTACTCACAAGCATGGACTTATGTTAAAGACACAGTTGACTGCCCAAGCAATAATTCTTCTACCTTCCTTTTTTTTTTGCTAACAAAATCCAGATCTGGTCTAAGCAACAGAATGCTCAGTATCAGGGTACCAAATCATGACTGAAGCCATTTAGTTCAACTTTCATCTTTGATTTCACTCATTCATTCTCCAATATTTTTTTGAATGCCACTACATGCCAAATATTGCTCTAGGTATTTTCTTAAAGAAAACAGACAATTCTAGTGGGGAGACAGAAAACAGTAAATAAGTAAAATACACAATATATGAGAAGGTAATAAGAGAGACAACAATGAAATAAGAAAGGACAGTTCAGGGAGTGCCCAACAGAAGTGGTCAGAGAAGGCTTCACTGAGAAAAAAACGTGAGAGGTAAGGGAATGTGTCATGTGGATTATTTGGAGGAACTGCAGTCCAGACAGGGTAACAGCATGTGCAATGATCCCGAGGCATGCTCCCTGCCTCATACTAAGAGCAAAGAGGCTGCTCTGCCTAGAACAGAGTGAAGGAGAGAAAAGTAAAAGGAGCTGAAACCAGAGGTAAAAAGGAAGTGGGGCATAGATTATGGAAATCCTTACAGACAAACATAGAGGCTTTAGCTTTTAAGAAACCCATTGGTGAGTTAAAGAAAGAAGTGCAGCATGATCTGACTGATTTTTAAAGGACCATCCTGGCTACTATATTAAGAATAGACTTTCAGAGGCACCTGGTAGAAACAGAAACCAGTTATTAGACAAATGCACTAATCTACGTGAGAAATGGTTGTGGCTCCCATGAGAGTAGTAACAGTAGAAGTGGCTAGGTTATATAACCTAGATGTGTTGACCAGTTGGATGAGTGCTATAAAAGAAAGAGAGAAGTCAAGGGTGACTCAGAGATGAATTGAGATTGGGAAGATTTCAGGAGGAGCAGGTTGGAAGATAAGATCAGTAGTTCAATTTGGGACACGTTAAGTTTAAGATGTCTATTAAACACTTTGGAATTTATAAGCATACAGATGATATTTAAATCCATAAGATTAAAAGACACTAGTAAAGAAGTAAGTGTAGTATAAGAAGAAATGAGAGGTCAAGTAAAAGGGTGATTCAAAGAGGAGGGAGTAGCAACAGAGCACAATGCTGGCAATAAATCATTTAAGAAGAAGCCTAAGCAGTTGACTTGTGAGAATGGAAGTGTATCAAGTAAATTTAAGAGGAAATTAGAGGAGAGGAATTAGAGATGTCAGGCATGTCTATTCTTTCAAGGATTTTTTTTTTTTTTTTTTCTGGATAGGGATCAGAGCTAAAGGGCAGTGGCTGGAAGGGGATATGGGGACAAGAAACTTTTTTAGTGGAGAAAATACAGCATGTTTTCATGCTGATGATAAACAATCCAGTAAAGAGGGAACTTTTTTTTTCTTTAGAGATTTTATTTATTTATTTGACAGAGATAGAGAGAGATCACAAGTAGGCAGAGAGGCAGGCAGAGAGAGAGGGGGAAGCAGGCTTCCTGCTGAGCAGAAAGTCCCATGCGGGGTTTGATCCCAAAACCATGCAATCATAACCTGAGCCGAAGGAGAGGCTTAACCCACTGAGCCACCCAGGTGCCCTAAGAGGGAACTTTAATGATGCAGGAAAGAGAGAACTGTTGGAGTGTTATCTGCAAGTAGGTGAAAGACAGCAAGATCTACTGCACAAGTGAGGGATTTGGCCTCAGATAATGAATAGCTCATCCATAGTTATAGGAGGGCAGGCAAACAAATGGCCCACAATGCAGATGAGCAGGTAGTTGTGGTGAAAGAAATTTTCCTTTGCTTGCTTATAGTTGAAAAATCCCTCTCCGCTTTGCCATTGATTGGTCCAGGTCACATGTTTACTCGGTAGATCCACTTTTGGCCAGTGATATGCAAAGGGAGGTCTGGTGGGGATTCTGGGAAATATTTTCTTTCCCATAAAAAGAAAGGTCCGGAAAGAGAAAGGTTCTTTCATCTACCTTTCATTCTGCTTTGGATGCTATTCTATGAAGACATTATGGTTCAAGTTGCTACAGATATCTTATTATGACACTGAGGGGAAATCTATAATGTATATGTCAATAACTATGCAAATATGGGTAGAATATAAGGTCCATTAGGCAGAGGCCTTTTTTTTTCCAACTTGAGGTATAATTAACAAATAAAATTTTAAGACATTTGAAGTTTACATGGCCATGATTTGATATGCATATACATTGCAAAGGATTCCAGAGGTCTTTACTTTGTTAACTGGTGATTCCAAAGTATCAAAAAAGTACCTGGAACATAGTATACATTCAATAAGTATTTGTTAAATAAATGAACTATGATCAAGATGGACTTTTTTCAGAAATTCATGGTATTTTGATGTATACCAGCAAATAAAGAGATAATTATACTCCTATGCCCTAAGTGGTAAGATGGTGTGAATATAGGGTGCTAAAAAGTAGAAGCAGGTTTAGCTGACTTTGACTCTGAAATGCAGTGAACTTCCCAGACTGTGAAAATCAGCATGCTGCTGTTTGAATGCTCATTATAAAATGTTTTGCCCTGTATCAGCATTTTCTGATAATTTCTTGAATTCCCTTATAAAAATAAATATATATCATATAATCCTTATATCTCTCCTTAGTGAGACACAAACAGGGCCATGATCTAGGGTAACATTTGTTTTATTCATTAACTTCATTTTTCCCCTTTGTCTCCATCTTTTTTTTTTGACCTAGGAGTACAATCATACTGATGAAATATTTTACCACAGCTATCACCAGTTTTTATTGAAAAGCATACAGGATGCCCTGTTTTAAACATTTAAGAGTTTCAATGTCTGCTTTTTTCTTTAGAAGAGTTATATTTCTATGTTCCATGCCAGCATGCTCTTTCCCTCTTTCATTTTAGCAGATACCATTATCTTTTTCTTCTGGAATCATTTTTGTATACCTGAGTACAATGAGCTCCTTCACCATATGACAGAAAATAAAGTACTTGCAATTTTATTATAGGAGCACACAAGTGGCATTATATGCAAAGGAATAAAATTAAAGCTAAAGTGTCCACAAGCTGGACTAAAACCATATTTATGCTTCTGAAGGCAAGAAAAATTATTTAGTCTACAGTAACAAGTAAGTAGCAACAAAACAAATATTTAGTTGACTGGAAAGCCAATGTTTTCATTACTTGTTATAAGCATGAAAGCTAAAAACAGCCTGACCAAGCACATTCTGACAGCAAATAACACATGTATTCATCAATCTTGTGGCATATATAAAACTTTGACTCTTAAACAACTTAAGAGTCTTAACTTTGCCTTAAATATATTATATATATTCATATCTAATTTATATACAATACATAATATGCTTTTATGGATATATATACATAATATATAATTGTATCATTTATTTATTTTAAAAAAAGATTTGCTGTAAATTTTTTCTTTACTAGTATAATATATAACACCTCATGCCCTTAAAAATGCTTTAATCTGGGGCGCCTGGGTGGCTCAGTGGGTTAAGCCACTGCCTTCGGCTCAGGTCATGATCTCAGAGTCCTGGGATCGAGTCCCGCATCGGGCTCTCTGCTCAGCAGGGAGCCTGCTTCCCTCTCTCTCTCTCTCTCTGCCTGCCTCTGTCTACTGTGATCTCTCTCTGTCAAATAAATAAATAAAATCTTAAAAAAAAAAATGCTTTAATCTAGGGTGTCTGGGTGGCTCAGCGGTTTAAAGCCTCCGCCTTCAGCTCAGGTCATGATCCCAGGGTCCTGGGATCGAGACCCGCATCTCTGCTTAGCAGGGAGCCTGCTTCCTCCTCTCTCTTTCTCCCTCTGCCTGCCTCTCTGCCTACTTGTGATCTCTGTCTGTCAAATAAATAAATAAAATCTTTAAAAAAATGCTTTAATCTAACAGAACTAGAACAAATAATTATACAATTTGTATGGAACCCCAAAAGACCCTAAATAGCTTAAGCCATCTTGAAAAAGAAAAAAAAAAAAAAAACTGGAGGGATCACAATCCCAGATTTCAAGATATATTACAAAGCTATAGTATCTAAACAGTATGGTATTAGCACAGAAACAGACACACAGATCAATGGAATAGAATAGAAAGCCCTAGAATAAGCCCATGATTATATGGCCAATTAATCTTTGACATGGTAGTAAGAATATGCAATGAGAAAAAGACTTTTCACCAAATGGTGTTGGGAAAATTGGACAGCTACAGCAAAAGAATGAAACTGGACCACTTTCTTACACACACAAGAAAAGAAACGCCAAAGAGATTAAAGACCTAAATGTGAGACCTGAAAACATAAAAATCCTAGAAGAGAGCACAGGCAGTAATTTCTGATCTGACTGACTGATCGTTGCAACATTTTTCTAGATGTGTCTCCTGATACAAGGGAAACAAAAGCAAAATGAAACTACTGGGACTACACCAAAATGAAAAGCTTCTACAAAGCAAAGGAAACAGTCAATAAAACTAAAAGTCAACCCACTGAATGGGAGAAGATATTTGCAAATGACATATCTGATAAAGGGTCAGAATCCAAAATATATAAAGAACTTGTGTAAGTCAACACCAAAAGACCAAATAATCCAATTTTAAAAAGGGCAGGAGATGTGAAAAGACATTTCTTCAAAGAAGGCATCCAGAAGGTCAACAGACACATGAAAAGATACTCAACATTGCTCATCAGGGAAATGCATACCAAAACCACAATGAGGTATCACCTCACACCTGTCGGAATGGCTAAAATCAGAAACACAAGAAACAAGCGTTGGTGAGGATGTGGAGAAAAAGGAACCCTACTGCACTGTCTGTGGGAATGGAAACTGGTACAGCCACTTGGAAAATAGTATGGAGTTTCCTCAAAAAATTAACAACAGAACTACCCTGTGATCCGGTATTTCCACTACTGGCTCTTTATGCAAATACTATGAAAATACTATTTTTAAAAGATTTTATTTATTTCTTAGAGAGAGAGAAAGAGGAGAGAGAGGGAGAGTGAGAGGGAGAAGTAGACTCCCTCCTGAACAGGGAGCCCAAGGTGGGACTCAATCCCAGGACCTGACCTTGACCTGAGCTGAAGCAGATGCTTAACCAACTAAGCCAACCAGGAACTCCCCAAAATACTATTTCGAAAAGATACATGCATCCCTATGTTTACGGCAGCATTATTTACAATAGCTAGATTATGGAAGCAACCCAAGGATCCGTAGATAGATATAAGGATGAAAAGAACATGCAGTTTACTTACACAATGGAATATTACTCAGCCACAGAAAAGAATGAAATCTTGCCATCTGCAAAAACCTGGATGGATCTAGAGAGTATGTAATTCTAAGGGAAATAAATCAGTCAGAGAAAGACTGATTTCATTTATATGTGGAATTTAAGAAACAAAACAAATGAATAAAGATAAAAAGAGACAAACCAAAAAGTACTTTTAACTTTAGAGAACAAACTGGTTGTTACCAGACAGGAGGTCGGTGGGGCAGGTTGGGTAAAATAGGTGAAGAGGAATAAGAGTACACTTATACTGAATGAGCACTGAGTAATGTATGGAATTACTGAATCACTATGCTGTACACCTGAAATACAACACAGTATGTTAACTGTACTGGAATTAAAACAGTGAGAACAATAACAACAAGTGCTCTAATCTAGTAATATACTTACCATGCTATCAATAAACTGTTTGTCTACACATGTAAAGATTGCTTTGATAATATGCAAAACAGTTGTAATTTGCTGCATGCTTGTTATGCTAAGAAGTCTGTGGTGACACACATTATTTAATATCTTATAACAAATTAATTAATTAATTTTAAAAATTATTATTCCCATCTTATAGATAAGGAAACTGAGCTCAGAAATGACTTGCCTAAGATCACCTATCCCCCAAATCAGCGTGAATAATGATGAAGCCCTCATCTGTCTGAGGTAGGATTCTGTTAAAATCATAATTCTGATAGTGTAGCAGAGGGGCTAAAATGGCTAAAATGTCTTAAAAATATAAGATTTTTGCATTTAGCAATTTAACTGATAAAAATTTTCTGCAATAAATGTGTTAAATTCTTTTTTTTTTTTTTTGTTAGGGAGAGAGAGAGTATATGGAGGGGTGGGGGAAGGAGCAAATGGAGGAGGGTAGAGAAAGAGAATCTTAAGCCTCAACTCAGGGCTTGTGACCTGAGCTGAAATTAAGAGTTGGATGCTTAACTGACTGAGCCATCCTGGTGTCTCTATATATGTGTTAATTTAAAATAATGTATTTGCCTGAATAAAAAAATAGCAAAGGAACAAGGATTCTTGGTATTGGTTACAATTATGGAAGGATGGAAAAATTAGAATGTACCGTGATGTGGGGACTATAATTACTCTAT
This sequence comes from Enhydra lutris kenyoni, assembly GCF_002288905.1. NCBI lineage: Eukaryota > Metazoa > Chordata > Mammalia > Carnivora > Mustelidae > Enhydra > Enhydra lutris. The sequence continues at coordinate 14,857,978 of NW_019154134.1, read as the reverse complement.
CAGTATTTTTCCCTGCTCCGTTGGTTGAGAATGCCTTGAGGCAATAGGAATGAGCACACCTAGCACCCACATATTGGTTTTTAAATACTATTCTCCGCTAAAAGAAAACAGCTCCTTAGAAAAAGGGTGATTTCAGGGCAGGGGCAAGGAAACTATAAGTAAAGAACATCAGAACATCTAGTTAAATCAGAAAATAAGGAAGCACTCAAATAATAATGGAAAAATATCAAAAGAATACAGGAACCAGCCTGAAAGGGTTCCCACTGGCCAAATAAAATAAAAATATTTATTTTGATCACCAAAATAGATAATGACAAAACAGACTATGACCCATGAAATAAGACTCCATGAATTCAGTCTGATATACTTAAGTAAATAGAGAAGGGAATATCTTTTTTAAGATTTTTTTTTTTTTTTTAATTTATTTGACAGAGAGAGATCACAAGTAGGCAGAGAGGCAGGCAGAGAGAGAGGTGGAAGCAGGCTCCCTGCCGAGCAGGGAGCTCGATGCGGGGCTCGATCCCAGGACCCTGGGATCATGACCTGAGCCGAAGGCAGAGGCTTAACCCACTGAGCCACCCAGGTGCCCCGGGAATATCTTTTTAATAATGGAATGCTATAAATATAAAAGGAATGATGGAATTAGAAAATCATCAGTGAACACTAAAACTAACAGGTGAAAGATGAGATATGCCGTATTTATACAATCTCAAAATATTTGCTTAAAACTAAATGTGATACATTATTTTAGATTGGTTTCTGGACTAGGGGAAAAAAAACCTAAATAGGTCTAAAGGACATTTAAAAAAAAACCCAAATAAGAATTTTGACTGTGAACTAGATAGTAGTATTATATCAATGTTAAATTCCTTGATATTTATAATTATATTGGTTATGTAAGAGAAAGTCCTTTTTTTAAATTAACACATAACGTATTATTTGCTTCAGGGGTACAGGTCTGTGAATCATCAGTCTTACACAATTCACAGCACTCACCATAGCACATACCCTCCCCAATGTCCATCATCCAGCCACCCTGTCCTTCCCCCCACCCCCCAAGCAACCCTCAGTTTGTTTCCTGAGATTAAGAGTCTCTTATGGTTTGTCTCCCTCCCTGGTCCCATCTTGTTTCATTTTTTCTCTCCCTTCCCCCCACAAACCCCTGCCCTGCCTCTCAAATTCCTCATATCAGAGATATCATATGATAATTGTGATATTCTTTTTAAGAAATATATCTTAGGTATTTAGAGGAAAGACCTATCACTAAGGTGCAAATTGTTTAAGAAAAAAATTATGTATATATACAAACATATATACATACATAGAGCACATGCAAATGTAACAAAATATAAACCAGTGGTGAATTGAAGTAAAAACATATAAGGGTTCATTGTATTGTTCTTATAACTCTTCTCTAACTTTGAAACTTTTTTTAAAAAAGTAAGCATCTCTTCTGATTTTAATGTTTAGTCTCTAAGGAGATTAAGGGAAAATCAATTTTTCTAGGCTTTAAAGAAGATTTAATACTATTCAATATACAGGTGACCCTTGAACAATTTGGGCATTAGAAGGCAGAGCCCCAGGGTAGTCAGAAATTTGCATGTAATTTTTGACTACCCTAAAACGTAACTACTAATAGCATACTGTTGACCAAAAGCCTTGACAGATAATATAAATAGTTAACACATAATTTATATGTTATATGTATTATATACTGTGTTTTTACAATAAAGGAAGCTAAAGAAAATAAAATGTTAGGAAAATCATAAGGAAGAACTACATTTCCAATACTGTGCTGTAAAAAAATCCATGTATAAGTAGACCTGGTCAGTTTAAACCCCGTTGTTCAAGGGTCAACATATATCCAATGAACAGCTCATTTATAAGACCCGATACCAGGTCCTATAGATTTGCCAGTTCTGAGTGTGGTACCCAGACTGGACCTGCACCATCAGCTTTACTTGAAAACTTGAGAGAAATGCCAATTATTCAGCTCCACTCCAGACCTATTTATGTTCTACTGATAGAGAGTTGTAATAGGGGATAAAATGATAAACCATTTGAAAGCAAGATTATGGAGAAGAAAGAGATTATTTTTTAAAACTTAATTTAGTATGCAATAAGACACTACTACAAGTTTGTGAGCAAAGGAATAATAATTATATTAAGATCACCCTAGTACCAGTGTATAGAATGGGTCACTTCTAGGGAGATTCTAAAGGAAAAGACCAGTTTAAGTTTCTTATAATAGTGCCAAGAAAGATGTATTAAGAACCTGAATTAGCCTATAGGACTAGAAGACAATAGATGAGAGATTCCACAATGGGTGAGTGCCTAAGAGTTATCACTTGGCTGAATTTGACACAGGCTCAGGGTAAGGAAAAGGGAAGGGGCAAGGAAAGATTAGAGCAATTAAAGGTTAATGAGATTTCAAGCCTGGATGGCTGATAGAACAGGTTGGATCTGGATGAATTCAAGGAAACTTCCTATAGTTGGGCCTTTTAAAGGCCAAGCATCCCAAGCCTAATAATCCTATAAAAGCATGTTCTTCTAAACAGTGTCAAGTAAGGAAGCCGTGATTCCAGCCTTATGATTCTATAAAGCATGTTCCTGTAAACAGTGTCATGTAAGGAAATGGTTGTCAGACTTGCAGATTTTAAAGATCTGTAAACATTCCAAGCAAACTTTAATGGATCAGTTGCTTTTTAATTTTACAAATTAAGAACTTAAAAAAAAAAAAAAAAAAACTTCTATTAGCTGTTAAGAGTATAACTTGGTAAAACCACTCTGGAATAAAGGGCAATATCTAGAGGAGCCAGAGGTGTGCGTACTCCACAGGATATGGTTTGTGTACAGTGTATTTGCTGAAAACATACATCAGTTCAGTCAGGGCTCTGAGACTTCCTACCTACAGGATTCTGGACAATTTACTTAACCACTATAATTTAGTTTCTTTATCTGTAAAATGTGGGATACTGTCAATCTATTGTTTTGAGAATTAAATAAATGCCCATGAGATACTGAGAACAGTTCTTGGCACACAGCATCGGTAAACATCTGCTATTAGAATTATGATAATGACAACCCAGACCCAGCAATTCCATTTCAAGATATACCCTAGAAAAACTCTTGTTTTTATGCACAGGAGAAATGTGTAAGGGTGCTTTCCGCAAAATGTTTAAAGTAGGAAATACATGGGAAAAACCTCAAAGTTCATGAACAGGAGAAAAATAAACTGGCATAAGTATTCAGAGACTACATTATCTAAAATGAAAAAACATGTACTACATTTATTTATTTAAAAGATTTTATATACTTATTTGACAGAGAGAGATCACAAGTAGGCAGAGAGTCAGGCAGAGAGAGAGGGGGAAGCAGGCTTCCTGCTAAGCAGAAAGCTCGATGCCGGGCTCGATCCCAGGACCCTGAGGTCATGACCTGAGCCAAAGGCAGAGGCTTAACCCACTGAGCCACCCAGGTGCCCCAAACATGTACTACATTTAAAAACCATGGATAAGTGTGGAAAGAATAATGTTAAAAAAAAACAAAACAAAAAAACAAGGTGTGGTAAGACACATACCATTTGATACCAGTTATATAAAGTGGCATAGTCAACAATATTATTACCTTTAACAGCGACATATAAACCCATGTGGTGAAAGGTTAAAAACATGCACAGGAAGGAAACACATTCACTTCTGGGTAGTGGGTACTTTTGTGGGGAGAGAAATGAAACTGAAGAGTATACAGTGGACTTAAACAAAACAGTATCTGTAAAGTTTATATTTAAAAAATCTAAAACAAATTTAAAAATATATGATTATTTGGGTTGAAAAACTAGGTTAATCCCTGTACTTTTCTGTGTGTTTAAAATACTTCATAAGGTAAAGGCAAAGGCAAGAGAAAAAATGACAGTCCACCAATTTGATAAATTTTTAAAAACCACATTTTAATGTTTTTATTTTCTATTATGAAATAATTTTAAACTTACAGAAAAGTTAAATGTAATATGGAGTAATATGAAAACTCATATATTTTTTCTTCAAGATCACCAATTTTTAACATTTTACCGCAGGTTTTATGATTTTTTCTCCCTTTGCATATATATTTTTCTCAACTTGAAAATAGTTTGCCATACATCCATGGCCCTTTATTCCTTAATTCTTCATTTGTAATTTGTAAGAACAAAGATAATCTCTTAATGTAACTATAGCTTGGTTATCAAGTCCAAAAATATAATACTGATGCAATACTTTAATATTCCACCCATATTCCAATTTGGTCAAGTGCCCAGTAATGTCCTTTTTAGCATTATTTTTCCCTTTGTTCCAGGATCCAGTACAGGATTATGTACTATGTTTAGTTTTGATGTCTCTTTTAGTCTCCTCAGCCTTTCCTTGAATTTTGCAACATGGACATTTTTCAAGAACACGGGGCAGTTGTTTTTCTAAAAAACACTTTGCGTTTGTCCTCTGCTCCCTTATAATTAGATTCAGGTTATGCATTCCTAGCCAGAAGACCTTAGAACTGCCTGATTTTGTGTTCTTCTCAGGGTACCATTAGAAAATACCTGTTGCCTCTTGTTGCTAATGTTTTTACTTTTTAAAAAGATTTTATTTATTGATTTTGAGAGAGAGAGCACAAGCAGCTAGAGGGGCAGAGGGGGAGGGAGAAGCAGACTCCCTGCTGAGCAGGGAGCCTGATGAGGGACTTGATCCCAGGACTCAGGATCATGACCTGAGCCAAAGGCAGAAGTTTAATGGAATGAGCCACTCAAGCGTCCCAATGATATTAATTCTGATCAGTCAACTTGTTACCTTTTCTCTTATATGTTTTACGTTGCACCTAAGAAGCAATCAGGGAGATTTAAGATCATGCAAATATACCTGTCTTCAAACATTCCCTCTAGATTTAGTATCCATTGATATTTATTGCCAAACCAGTCTTTACTATGAAAACAGTAATTTTCCAACTCTACCACACCCTTCTCATTTACTGGTTGGCATCTTATTGTAAGGAGGAGACATCCCTTCTCTTCTAAGTATTCTTTCATTCATTTATAGTATTATGAAGTCATGGATTCCTATTTTTCCCCAATGGCTTAAATTTTATTTGTCCTCAGTCATTATTTTTTGGATCTTTTTTATTGAGATAAAATTCATATAAGATAATTCAACATTTTAAGTTGTATTTTTAGTGGTTTTTAGTATAATCACAGTGTTGTACAACCATCTGCATGATATCATTCAGAATATTTCCATTGCTCCAAAAGGAAACCCTCTATCTTATTAGCAGAAACACTCTTAGCAGTCAGAATTCTCACCACCCTGTAGCCCCTGCCAACCACTAATCTCTTTTCTGTTTCTACAGATTTTCCAATTTGGGACATTCCATATAAATGAATCATACAACATGTGGCTTTTTGTGACTGGCTTCTTTCACTTAGCATAATATTTTTAAGGTTCATCCATCTTGCAGCATGAATCATACCTTATCCCTTTTCATGGCTGAATTATATTTCATTATAGGGATATACCACATTTTGTTAGGTTGTTATCTTGTTTCTACTTTTTGGCCATTATGAATAATGCTGCTGTGAACATTTGTGTATAAGTTTTTGTTTGAGCACTTGTTTTTAATTCTTTTAGGTATATACCTAGGAATGGAATTTCTGCATCATATGGTAATTCATTGTGTAACTTTTTGAGAGCTGTTAAACTTTTTCCAAAGTGGCTATACCCTTTTATAATCCCACCAGCTAAGTATGAGCATTCCGGTTTCTCCACATCCTTGCCAACATTTGTTTGTTTCTTTTGTATTTTAGCTATTTATTCTTATTTTGTGCATGGTACTAATAAACTCATTATCCAGTTCTAAGTTCAGAACAGATGAAAGAATAATAAAAGTGACAGAGAATACCCTTTATAAGGGGAAATGTTATGGAATATGAAATATAAATATGAAATATATGAATAATTAGAATATAAATAAATAAATAAAAAGCCAGGATAGGGGCTGGCCTATGCCAGGCCCTATTAGGTTGATTTTTTTTTTTAACAATTAATGCAATATGTTGAGCATTTTTCATGTGCTTATTGGCTGTTTGTATATTTTTCTTTGCCTGTCTATTCAAATGCTTTGCCTGTTTTTAATTTGGGTTGTTTATATATATATATTTTTTAAAGATATTATTTATTTTATTTGACAGACAGAGATCACAAGTAGGCACAGAGGCAGGCAGAGAGAGAGAGAGAGAGGAGGAAGCAGGCTCTCTGCTGAGCAGAGAGCCCGATGTGGGGCTCGATCCCAGGACCCTGGGATCATGACCTGAGCCGAAGGCAGAGGCTTTAACCCACTGAGCCACCCAGGCGCCCCGGGTTGTTTATATTTTTTATTTTTGAGTTATACGGCCTCAGTTACTTGAAGAGCAGATTATCCCAGATTTGGCCTGGGAGTCAGGGGGAAGACCTTTCAAGATGTCTACTATGTCCTCTCGACATGCTACCATCATTTTCCCAAGCATTTTCTACTTTCTTATATAGTAGGTACTCCAGTCTTGGGAATAGCCATTTGTCCAAAAAGCCCTGGTTCCTTTCACTGGGAAATGATATCAGAAACCAATATGCCAGGTGTGCTCTTTGTTACTGATTATTATTTATCTAGGTCTTTTTAGCAGCCAGAGGTAGGAAATAAATAAATACACACACACACACACACACACACACACACACACACACACACACACAAGTATATTATGAGTCCTTACAAATCATATCCATCCTCTGAAATTTTTTTCTTGTCTTCCCTCATTCCATATTTTTGTCCCTTCTTCTATAAGAATAACAATATATGTACTGCTCCTACAACATCAGCATATGTATTCATTTATTAAATCTTATCATATATATCAAACAGTATTATAATGAGTATGCTTATAGCCATACAAAAACAAAACCTACTAGAAAGAGTTCAAGTTTTGTTTACTATTCTTCTCCCCTACTCAGGACCAAAGATAATATAGTCAAAACATTATGTTCAAAGTTTGAATTAATTTTCTTTCTTGATAATGTGTAATTATATGTATTCATCAATGTAATGTTACTGATTAGAAACAGTTATTTGTTTCTGTTCACACTGTTTTAGTTTCTTTTTCCTTTCCATGCTATTGACTTAATTTAATTTTTAAAATACATAGAACATGAATACATTTCCTAAAGCCAAAAGTACACCAAAAGATAAACTCAGAGGTGTTCCTGCCTCCCCATCTATTCTACCCATTCTCATTCTTCCATTTCTTACAAATAAAACAATCTCATTGCGGTTTTTTTGGCTTATCCTTCCTATGTTTCTTTTTGTAAAAGTAAGAAAGTGTGTGTGGACGGGCGCCTGGGTGGCTCAGTGGGTTAAAGCCTCCGCCAGGGTCCTGGGATCGAGCTCCACATTGGGCTCTCTGCTTAGCGGGGAGCCTGCTTCCTCCTCTCTCTTTCTGCCTGCGTCTCTGCCTACCTGTGATCTCTGTGTGTCAAATAAATAAATAAATAAAATCTTTAAAAAAAAGATTTAAAAAAAGTGTGTGTGTGTGTGTGTGTGTGTGGTATTTTTCCTCACATAGAAGGCTATGTTATATGTATGGCTATATATGTATAGCATATATTGCTATAAAATTATATAGCAATATATTGCTTTACACTTAGTTTTTCCCCTTACTTTCAAAGAACAACAACAACAAAAAATAGCATTTTTCAGTATACCCCTAGGAAGGAAGAAGGAAATTATGATTTTTTCTGCCTTTATTGGAAATAATCAGCTAATAATCTCCTTTCCAATGCTAACTTTACTGGAGACTGCTACAAGGAAACAAAAACAAAGCATTCTAACCATGAAAAAAAGCAATATAATCATTACCTAATATCATATTGAATATCTGCTCTTTTAAATATTTTTGCTATACAAGAGTAAAAACTGTATATCAGAAACATATCTGAGACCCCTATGTTGTCAGCCTGAAGAGGCAGTGGTGATGGGTGGCTGCTGACTTCTGAAAGAACAATTTTGGTACACTTGTGAAGTTGGGAAGCTAGAGCCCAAGATAAATTAATAGTTGTGAACGAGGAGAGGCAGGGGTTTCAGACTACTCTCCTCAGAAACTGGTTAACAGTGGAAGCAGAGTTTGGAAGGGAGACACAGAAGAAACAAGGTTAAAACCATATCTTTAAGGTTGGGCACGAAATGAATACATTGAGACAGAAGGAGGGAAAAGTAAGTGGGTATGGAGAGACTTCTGCAAAAGGACAAAGAGAAGGAAAAGTTTTTGAAGACTGTGGGAAGGGGTGGGAGGCTGGTTAATTTTGAAAAGAACTAGGGTCACTTTGCCCTGAGAGAAAAGACAGGCTGGAGAAATGTGTCGGAAAACAGAAATTCTGTGGTAGAGAGAAGCTCGCATAGATGGTCTTTTCAAAAGAGTAAAGATGAGGTAATCTGTACAAGGTTGGGGCAGAGAGGCAGGATTGGCACTGGAGATGCGAAGACTGTGGAAAATGCTTGGCACAGAGAGGCCATGTGGAGAACACAGTACAGAATGAACAATATAAACACAACAATCTCTGTATTGGAATTTCTTCAGCTTTGTGAAATGATGTAACTGTTCTGAAACTCTTGTCATCCTTCTATTATTGAACTAAAAATTTTAAGCTATCCCATAAAATTACAAACAATATATCAGTTCAAGAGTTGAATTTTAAAAAATACTGCACTTGCAAAATCTGAATTAGAAATATGCATATTTTTTATTATATACACACATTTTACATATTATTTTAAACTAGTAATATCAAGTATCTAAATAATTCTGTTCGCCATTATAAATACTTAACCAAATAAACATTACTATATCATAGTAAAACTCACCATTTTTTTCAGAATAGTATTTAAGAATGCCTCTTGATTTTTAGACCGAATCAAAGTTAGCTGACTTTGTTAAAAAGTAACAAAGTACAAGAAACTGAAAAGGCATTCTCTGGTATAGCTCTGGGAAGGAAGTAGTATAATATATTCTTTCCCTCCCTTTATTTGAAGTCCACCCTATAGTAATTTCCTTTCCAACACTAATCTCGAAACACAAAGATATTAAAACAAACAATCTTTCTGTCAACTTAAAACTGGCAGAACTGGCATCACTTAACATAATATTTGTATTTATTTTCTTTACTGCCAGTCCCTACCCACCCCATTCCCAACTCCCAATTGGAATGTAAGGCCCATGAGAATAGACACTTCATCAATTTGTTCTGTTTTATCCTCAGTGTCTTGAATAAGGCCTAGAATATAGTGGTACTCAACAAATATGGTTTAATGAACAGAAAATCAAATCTGAAGAATCCTAATGCATATAAGGAAAAAGCAAGGCTGGGAAAAATAGGTTATTTATGACATAAGTGATATCAGCATTGTGGATTACTAAGAACTGATTTTACATTTGGTTTACTAGATTACTGCTATATATCTAAGATATACTAGAATCAAGAGTATAAAATTCCTTGTTAAGGTTAGAAGCTTGTCTTAAGTAAAACAAAAGGTTTAAAGTTTTATAAAGTATGTGTATTAGTTAAAATTGTATTTAATTTTGTGAGAGAAATACTTATTGTGAACCTTCAGAATTTATGATGTAGAATCACAGACAGGATTAATATAAAGAAGAATGTAGTAAGTAGCATAAGAAGTTCACTGAGATATCCAGGTAAATGTGTTTTGAAATATATCTGAGGCTTGGAGCTAGAAATGTAGATTGGGGAGTCATCTATCAAAGGAAATCAATAACCTATCTTTTGTGGGATTTTGAACAGAGTGTAAGGGAGTTTGGAAAAGGTTTATAGGATGTGGAGTGTTTGAGATAGGACATGAAGGACAAAAATTCAATAGACTAAAATGGTGGAAGGTGTTCAAGTCAATGGGATTGTATAAGCAAAATGACACACCAGAAAGAGTAGGATGTAGTCAATGATGCATGAAGGCATTTTGGGGAGAATAGGAATATATCTAAGGAAGTACTGGAAGAAAGGACTTAAAATCTGTAGTATTGCAGATCTTGAGGATTCTGCATATAGTTTGCTACAGAACAGGACGAGCATAGATGAAGGGTTTTGCTTACTTCATCTAACTTAGTCCTCTGGACAGTCATGTTAGTCATCTTGGTGGACATACTTCTCCCTGAACTCCTGAGTCCATGGGACTCTAGTGGTTCTGATCTCTGGCTTGAGAAATGGCATGTGACTCAGGAGTGGTCAGTTAGAGCCTTTAATTCAATTACATAGCTACAGTAATTGTCTCAGGAATGGGCACATGATGGTATCAGTGACAATGAGATGGTAGGAGATTTTTACTGAGACTTCTGGGACAAATGAGGCATCCTTGTCCACTGGATTAGAATCTGGGAAGATGTGAGGAGTTGCTGTTATGACTACTCAAGCCCATAGGGAAAGCCTGAGAGGCACAAATAAGGGTATATACGTTGGGGATAGGGTGAAAGCAGAAACAAGAGATGGATATATAAAGAGAAAATCTAGGCCCACTTGACATTATTTTAGCCTCTGCTAAAGCTGTGCCTGGACTCAGTTCTACATTATAGTCCCAAAAGAAATTTTTTTAATAAAGATTTTATTTATTTATTAGAGAGAGAGAGAGAGAGAGAGAGAGAGAGAGAGCAAGCACCAGAGGAGGGAGAGGCAGAGGGAGAAGCAGACTCCCCACTGATCAAGGAGCCTGACAAAGATCCTGGGATCATGACCTGAGTCAAAGACAGATGCTTAATGGACTGAGCCATGCAGGCACCCCAGAAATTTTTCAATATAAGCCTTTTTAACTATTTAAAACCATAAGATTCCGAACTAAAAATGTCATTCCCATTTTACAAATGAAGAAACTGCAGGATAGAGAAAGTAATTTGTCCAAAATCACATAGGTTTTGAATAACAGACTTACACCTCTAACTCATATATGATGTTTCCAGGCCCATGTTGCTAACTATAAGTTTTTTATTTTTTATGTTTTCATACATATGTGTTTGTGTGTGTCTAAGAAAGAGGAAGAGAGAGAGAAAAATACTGACTTTGGTTAGTTTATTTTGGCATATAAAAATAATAACTGCCACTCATTGAACATTATGCTAAGAACTTTACATAAAATTTCTATAGATGCCAATCATTACCAGCTTGTCCATAACCACTTTTAGTGGAATCTTTCTTGTTCACAACTGCTGTTCCTTCTATGAGCCTCAGAAGCTGGGGATGGGGATGGCATATGAGCCAGATATGCTCACAAATGACTATGACTTGTGTAGCTAATCAAAATGTGAGATGGGCCAATCAGATTCCTTTCTTGCAAATATAGTGAGAATGAGCCAGCTGGTGAGACACAGAAGAAAGCACACATCGAGAGTTGGAATGGTCATTTGAGACCATGTGCAACACAGAATTCTAAAGGATAATAAAAATAGACTGTGCAGAGAAAGAAGAGTACAGAGGAGAAAGAGAGAAAGAAAAGCAGAGGTACAAAGGGAGAAGCAGATTACATAGCTTTGAAAGGAGAACAGCCTCAGTTTCTGAGCACAATCTACCTGTCTACTCTGGCTGTTGTCTTTGAGTATTCATGGGACCCACTGTGTTTACAAGAACCCCCCTAAAGGAGACTGAATAATTCTTGGACAATGAAACCAATAAAGTACAGACTAGAATAAGACATCATCATAGTGAACTATCACAGTGAATTAACCCAGTAGGTAATTATTTTCAAGATAAAGAACCTGAGATTCAGAGAATTTTAAGTAAATTTCCTGAGGGAAACAACTAGTATGAGATCAAGGTAAGATTAAAACCCAGGTCAAGGGGTATCTGGTTGGCTCAGTCATTGGGCGTCTGCCTTCTGCTCAGGTCATGATCCCAATGTCCTGGGGTCAAACCCCACATCAGGCTCCCTGCTCAGTGGGGAGTCTGCCTCTCTCTCTCCCCTCTGTCTGCTTGTGTTCCCTCTCTTACTGTCTCTCTCTCTCTGTCAAAAAATAAATAAAATCTTAAAAAAAAACAAAAACCTAGGTCAATATTTCTTAACTTCCTAAGTGTTAAAACTAACTGGAATAAGGAAACACCAGGGACAAGGAAAACGAAGAACTAACTTCAAAACTTTAGGAAGGGGTAGTGAGAGACACACCTAGATAGAGCAATGGATGAAGTAATGGAAATGAAAATATAAGTACAAATGTACAGGGAATGTCTATAGGGTAGGGCTAAGGGGTGAGTGAAGTAGAAGAAGCCAAAGGTGATATGATTTTTTTTTTTTTACCTTGGCTGATTGAAAGAACAGAGGTGCCATTAACAGTACTAGTAGGGAAGTTAGGTCTGGGACTTGTTTTTGTGGGGAAGAAAATACACTTAATTTGGGTTACTGTTAGTTTTAAGTCAACGTGTTTAAAAAGGGAGTTGAAAATGTGGGCCTGAAGCTCAGAAAAAGGGACTCAGGAATTATTTTAAATAAGTGACTTCAATGAAATCTTTATAAAACTCAGTAAATCATTATATGTTTAAAGAAAAAAATCAGTATTGTACAAGTACAAAACTTTAAATTCAGAGATAAAAACCGTATTTAATCCTAGAAAGAGAATGTTTTAGGTTTCTAATTTTGCTCTGGCAGTATTTATGGTGAGAAGTTTATTGGATCCAAATGACAGAACAAAGCGATAGATTCTGGTTCTTTAGTTCTATATAGTCAGCAGTGTGCATGTACACACATACAGAAACACATAGACATGCCCATGCATACACACAGAGACATACCCTAGCTTTTATATTTTTAAAGGATGTAATAATGTTTTAAATTGTAGAGCAAAAATATATAGATGTAACATTAAAAAAGTCTTGTTTTATGCCTTACGTTTCTCCATGGAACTTAAAATCCTTTAACAGACATTATCTCATTGTTTTAAGAACTGTTATGAAACAATCTGACATTTATATAACAACATTCATACTCAATAATCCCAAAGGGCTTTACAAACCCTGGAAGAATGACTTTGCTCATGTTCAGTATGCAACCACTCACGGATGGAGTTGGGATGGTGTACAGGACTGTGTACAGAGAAGTGTACAGGACTGTGGTAGATATTCTGTGGAACGTAGCAGTAACACTATACAACCATTTAAAAAGGAAGTGAAAGACATTATTAAACAGAAATCCATAAAGCGACAAGCAGAAAAGATCCAAGGTAAGATTATATTGCAGGTGTTAAATTTGAGAAAAATATTAATACCAAGTGGTCTTTTTTTCATTTTTGTATCTTATTGGAATATATAAAAAATCCTCAAGATAAAAATAACTGAGTATCATCTGCTAAGAACTCCATTTACCTTTTTTTCTTAAGAGATTTTATTTATTTATTTTTAAGTAATCTCTACACCTAACGTGGGGCTTGAATTTATAACCCTGAGATTAAAAGTCGCATGCTCTATGATTAAGCCAGGCAGGCACCCCAAGAACTCCACTTTTTTTTAGTGATTTTCTGTGTGGGTAGTGGTCTGTTTTCTAACTGTCAACCACATTAAGGATACTAAGTTGTTACTGATATTTTGAGGGGTCTGTATTTTTTTTTAAGGCTACTTTGAATGATTTTGCATTTTCCCTCTAGCTTAGTTGTAACTCTTTTGATGAAAACCCTAATCATGTTATGAAACATCACTTTTTTTTTTAAAGATTTTATTTATTTGACAGACAGAGATCATAAGTAGGCAGAGAGGCAGGAGGGGCGGAAGGGGGTGGAAGCAGGCTCCCTGCTGAGCAGAGAGCCCGATGTGGGGATCAATCCCAGGACCCTGAGATCATGACCCTAGCCGAAGGCTGCCCCCTTCAGGGCACTCAGGTGCCCCCAGGGGGCTGTATTTTTTAAAAGAAGGCTTCTCCTCCTTTCCTTCCTTTCCTTTTTGAACTGAGACTAGGATGCTGAAAAACAAACACTCAAATGGAAAAGTGAAAAAGGGTTTTTTGCTTTGTTTTGAATTTATCAGATGTATTAGGATTCTCCAGAGGGAAAGAACTAATAGGATGCATATATATGTAGAAAGAAATTGGTTGTAAGGAATTGGCTCATAAAATTATCAAGTCTGAGAAGTTCTTAATTGGCAGTTGGTAAGCTAGACACCCAGTTTGAGTCTGAAGGTCTGAGAATCAGCAGAACTGAGGGTTTAAATTCCAGTCTGAAAGCCACAGGTTTGAAACCCAAAAAGAGCTGACATTTCAGCTTGATTCCAAAGGCATTGAAAAGACTGGTGTCCTTGCTCAAGGCAAACAGGCAGGAGGAGTTCCCTATTACCTCAAGAAGGTCAGCCTTTTTATACTATTCAAGCCTTGAACTGTTTGGATGAAGGCCATCTAAGCTAGGGAGGGCAGTCTACTCAGTCTACTGATTCAACTGTTAATACCATTCAAAAATACCTTCACAGATACAACCAAAATAATGTTTGACCAAGTATCTGGCTACCCTGTAGCCCAGTAAAATTGATACATAAAATTAACCATCATTTCAGATAAAGAGCCTCTGTCGTTCCATGATGAAACTAACAGAATTCAGTTTTCTGAAGCCTTTAACGTCAAAGTAATAATATTATTTAAAGAAGATACTGCCAGATACCCTACTTGGACAAGGAAATTTGCCAGTTAATGCCAAAAGGCTACTGTTGTACCCCAGTGTTGTCTCCGTTAGTTACATTATACATGAAGGAGACTACAGAAGATGAGTAGCAAGCACTTTAATTGGGCATGTGGTGGAAGTAGATGGAACTCAGGGGGAGAGCTGGATATCACAAAACACTGCAAAACCAATCTCTCAGCACCAAGTCATGTGGCTATGTGGGGAAAAAGCCAGTTAAACGTAAGCCTCAGAGCTCCACTGGGGCATTGACTATCTCTTCATCCGGATCATGGTAATAAGGGGAGAAAATCCTTATTAACTCTCCACAAATACCACTTGAGGCTCTGGATCTGAAGATCACCTTTCAACACAGTGTTTTGCTTCAGTACAAATTTGCTACTGTCATCACTGTCACTACCACTGTTGCTACCAAAATTACCGTATGTTTTAGACACTGTACACTTTGAAACTTACACTAAAGTAAACAAATGAATATACCCACTTCACAGATGAGGAAACTGAGGCTAGAAGAGGCCGAATGCTAAAGCTATGTTTTTGTTTGCCTAGTGTGTTTTTTACCACTTCTTCTAACAGATTCTGCCCCTGATGGCAGAGTGACACATGATCAATCAGTCACTGTCTGTCTCCTAGGAGTTGGTGCTTTAGAAAGAAGCTAGGGTGAGTTGTCTGATGATAGATCCTAGAAAGAGTCCAAGAGCTCTTGCATCCAAGGTCTCTGGTCTTCCTTTGCAACCTGAGGTTTGGCCATTCAGCTGTGTTCCACTTTGTGTGCTATCTCAATATCTCATCCTTTGGCTTAAATTTTAATCGCTTGTGATCAAGAACCTTAAGAAATACCCATCTATGTTACATAATTTATCTAAGAGCAGATAGGTATCAGTGGAAGAGCTAAGACCTCAAACCTAGATTTTTCTGACTTCAAAGGCTATACTTTTAACCATGATACCTCACTGGTTTTTGAAAATTGGAATCCTCCAGAGGTATCTGCCACCAAAAGGAACTGTAGCATTCTCCTGATTTTATATCTTGGCTTCTTTAGTAAATTTTCTGAAAAGAGTTAAGCTAACATGGAAAATCTTATAAAATTACTCTATAAAATATAATTTCATTGTTGAAAGGGAAAATCTTTAGTGGGCATATCTGAGTTGGGTTATTTGGATACTGTGTAAAAGGGACAGGCAGAGGTATAAGAAAATGGTACTTGAGCTGTGCTCTTTATCAATCAGTGAGAAGAAATGAGAATAAAACTTTCAAGAATCTCTAGATAAGCAGGCAAAAAAGAGGGTGCACAGACTTTCTTTTGCAGCTTCATAAAATGGAAAGACCCAAATGTTCAGTCTTAAGGCTCCATAATTGTGTGAAATGGGCAAAATTAATCTCTCTGAGTCTCAGTGACCTTATCTGTAAAATGGGGATAGTAATGTCTATCTATATAGGTTCACTGTGTGAAGTTAAATTCTCTCTCTCTCTAGTAAAGTTTATTCCCAGTGAGGGGCCTTAACTCATGACCCTGAGGTCAAGAGTTGTATGCTCCACTGACTGAGCCAGCCAGGTGCCCCTGAAGTTAAATAATACAAGTAAATCTTCTAATATAGAGCCTGGTACATGGTAAGTATTTACGAAATGGTAGTTGCTATTATTGTTATAGTTGTCATTAAACTGAGTCAGGTGATAATGGTTAGGGGGCTGACAGGAGAAGGCTGTTGAGAAGTGTGGAAATAACACATAGTTGCAAACCAAAAGGATAAAAGTATTTCAAGGAAAGGAGTTTTTAATTCATTGTTAGGATCTCTTGCCTTTGTATGTGTTTGTGTTTCATACTGCATTTATTGTGAAAGTAATGCCAATACTGAAAAGTGCATAGATTTAAAATGTAGAGCTCAGTGATGTATCACAAAGTAAACAGCCAAGTTGGGAAATCACACCTGCTGGTCCTGTAGAAGTACCCCTGCTGCCCATTCCAGCTACTGTCTAACCTTTCCTCTGGGACAAAAGCAACCATTATACTATGCTTTGGGACAATCACATTCTTTCTTTTCTTTATAGTTTTACTTTATAGTAACATTTCAGTATGTGTTATTAAATTTATTTAATTTTGACTATTTTTAAAATTTTATATAAGTGAATTCATCTATTTCTTTTGTGTGTAGCTATAGGTCATTAATTTTCCTTGGTATATAGTATTCTATTCTAGGAATATATTATATTATTAAACCATTCAACTACTGATGGATATTTGTGCTGCATTTTGTTTGTTTTGGCTGCTAGACATAATACGATCCATGAACATTCTCATACATTGCACACATTTCTGATGGCAATCTACCAAAGAAAGAGTAGAATCAGCGGGTCACAGAGTTCATGTGTTTTTAATTTTGGCAAAAAATGTCTATTGTTTTCTTAAATGCTTTATCAGTTTATAGTCTTAACACCAGAGGATAAGAGTTCCAATGTTCCTCATTCTCAGTAACAGTGGATATTGTCATTCTTCTACAGAGTGTAGTATTGGCTACAATGTGCATTTTCCTGAACACACATGAGATTGAGCAAATTTTCTTGGGATTATTGGGCATTGGATATTTTGTTAAGTGGCTACTGAAGTCTTTTGTCCATTTTTCTTTGAGTTAATTATCTTTCTCATTGATAATAGTTCTTGAGATCTTTTGGCTGTCTTGTAAATATCTTCACCCATTCCCTGGCTTGCCTTTTCACTAACTTCAGGGTGTCTTTAATGAACAATGGTTTTAATTTTAACATAATACAGAGCAAACATTTTCTTTAAGATTAGTTCTTTTTGTGTCCTAATCCTTATATCTCTATACCAATGTCATAATGCCATCCTCCTAAATTATTTTCTAGAAGTTTTACTTCTGTGTTTTTCACATTTAGATCTACAGGTCTATCTGGAATTGATTTTTATGTATGGTGTGGTATAAGATGTCAAGTATTTTTCTGTCCTCAAATTAATAATCCAATAGTTCCAACACCATCACTAAAAAGACTCTCTTTTCCTCATTATGTTGCAGGGCCAACTTGCCAAGCTTCCTGTTCTATTTCCCATACCTGTCAGATATTGTACCAATTGCACACTGTCTTAACTACTTAACTTTATAAGGTATCAGATGACATACTGTTGTCACTGTCTTCATCTCCTTTATAACTCTTAGCTTCTTGGATTTCCCTATACATTTTAGAATCAGCTTATCAGGTTCTACAGAACCTGGTGAATTTTTATTGAAACTGTGGAAGTTTGGGGGAAAATCAGAATCTTTACTGTTTCTTCTTTTCCAAAACTTTTCACTTTTAATTCTTACCTTATTATACCAGCTAGGTTCTCCCATGAATCTTTATGAATGTAATTATGCTGAATAAAATAGATTATAATGTGCACCTTTATCTCATGCCAGATATCATCATACCATTCTGCATATTTGCTATCAGTTTTTTTAGATACCCTTTCTAATAGTACAGTCCTATTTCTAATGTCCTAGAACTTTTAGCTAAAATCATGAACACCTGTTGAATTTTATTAAATGTTCTTTCTCTTTCTCTCAAGATGATAAAATGATTTTTCCCTTGATTCTATTAATGTGGTAAGTTATATTGGTTGATTTTGAATCTTAAGTCAAAACTGCATTCCTGGAATATATCTAAATTTGTAAAAATGCATTATGCATTGAAAATAATGCCTCATTTGATATACTAGTATTTTGCTTAGAGTTTATGAAGGTTGGCCTATAACCATCTTCTTTTGAAATGTTTCTACCAGGTTTTCTTATCAATGTTGTACAGGCTTCATAAATTGAACAGTAATGTGTTCTCTCCTTTTTTATTCTCTGGTCAAGTTTCTGTGAGATTGGTGTAATGTATGAGTCTTAAATTATGGATCTGATTTCTCTAAGTTAGAAGTAACATTTAGAATCCTACTTCTTAGGTTAGTCTTAGTAAGGTACAATATTTCTTAGTAGCATACAGTTGTTTAGATCGTCTTGAAAGCTTTTTAGTGTTTGTGGGATCTGTAATTATGTTTTTAAAAAAATTGTTATTGGTTATGTACACCTTTTTTTTAAATCCAAGTTAATTAAGAGCTTAGCAATGTGATTAGTTTTTTAAAAGAATGTGTTTGTCTTTGTCATCCCTATACTGTATGCATATTTTCTACTGCACTGATTTCTGCTCTTATTTTTTATTACTTCTTTCTTCTTTCTTTGGGTTTAATTTGCTTTTCTCTTTTTCTAACTTAAGAGGGTACTCACTCAGGTTTGTCTTTCAACTTACTGAACAAAGTAAGTATATTTACTTTAAAGACTGCTTCTGATAATTTCAGTTTCTGGAGTCTCTTCACAGTTGCTTCTACTGATTGTTTCTGCTGGTTTTGGTCAACTGATTTTGTCTCTCTGTATGCTTGCCTATTTTTTATTGTAGGTCAGATATTGCATTTGCTGACTTGTTTGTAGAAAAATACAGTGCCTAGGAATGATGTTATTTTCCTTCAGGGATGATTTACATTGGGTTCTGCCAGTATATGAGGGCACTAGCAATCCAAGATCACCTTAATCCAATTGAGATGATTTGAAGCTGTATACCTATGGAGGCCTGTCCACTTCCAGTTAACATTTACCGGTAGAGAAAAGACTCAGAGCCAAAACATTCACGAACATAGCCTTTCCAGGTCCTGGAGTCCATTCCCGGTCCCATCTTCTTAAGAGGCTATCAAAATCAACGCATTACCTTTTAGTCTCAACACTATGCCCTCTGAATTTAGCAAATTTTCCTAAGGGAAGAGTTGCCCCTAAACCTGGACCTCTATTCTTTACTGGCTCCTGGCCCTGAAATTCTTTACTCTCCTGTTAGTTCTCAAATGTTTTAAAGATTCTTCAAAAAAAAAAAAAAAAAGATTTTAAATATTTGTCCAGCTTTTCTAGTTGTTCTAGTTCAAATTACCTGGCCAAAGCAGAAGACTCCTAACACTGCTTCCCTGTCTCCAGCCACTCATGATTAAACCATACTTGGACCCATACTTTACACTATATACAAAAAGTAGCTCAAAGTGGATCATATACATCAATGTAAAATCTTAAGCTGTAAAATCTTTAGAAGAACACATAGGGGAAGATCTTTGTGACCCAGGGCTAAGCAAAGATTTTTTAAATCCAACATCAAAAATTCAATCCAAAAATGAAAAAAAAATGAACTAATTAGACCTCATCAAACTGGAAAAGTTTTGGGGCACCTGGATGGCTCAGTAGTTAAGTGTCTGCCTTCGGCTCAGGTCATGATCCCAGGGTCCTGGGATCGTGCCCCACATCAGGCTCCCTGCTCAGTGGGAAGCCACCTTCTTCCTCTCCCACTCCCCCTGCTTGTGTTCCCTTTCTTGCTGTCTCTCTCTCTCTGTCAAATAAATAAATAAAACCTTAAAAAAAAAAAGGAAAAGTTTTATTTTTCAAAAGATACTAGTATGAGGATGAAAAAGAAGCCACTATTTGGGAGAAAATATTTGTAAAATCATATATCTGATAAAGGACTTGTATCTGGTGTATATAAAGGACTCACAATCCAAAAGCAGATAACAACATATAAATGGGCAAAAGATTTGAGAAGATACTTTGCCAAAAAATATATACAGATGGCAAATAAGCTCATGAAAAGATGCTCAACATCACTATTAGTTAGAGAAATGCAAATTAAAGCACAGAATAACACTATAAACTGTTAGAATGGCTAAACTGAAAGAGTGAATAGGGCGCCTGGGTGGCTCAGTCCACTAAACATCTGCCTTCAGCTCAGGTCATGATCCCAGAGTGCTGGGGTTGAGGCCCAAATAAGGATCCTTGCTCAGCAAGGAGTCTGCTTCTCCCTCTTCCTGTGAGCCTCCCCACTAACTCATGCTTTCTCCTTCCCTCTCTCTCTCAAATGAATAAATAAAATCTTTAAAAAAAAAACAAACCATAAAGAGTGATTATACCAGGGTTAATGGGGATGGAGCACTAGGATATCTTATACACTACTCGTGAGAATGTAAAATGGGATGACCTGTTTGGAAAACAATTTGGCAGTTTTTAAAAAGTTAAACATACACCTATTACATGACCTAGTCATACCAGTTCTATGTCTTTACCCAAGAGAGAAGTATGTGGCCACATAAACACTTGTGGAGTATCTATATCATGGAACACTATTTAGATATATTACTATTAGTAATAAAAGGAAAGTTATTGATACATACAGCCATATAGATAAATCTCAGAATACTTATGGTGAGTGAAAGAAGCCACATAAAAAAGGGTTCATAGAGTATATGATTCTATTTAAATAAAATTCTAGAAAACACAAACTTTTAGAGTGAAAGAAAGAACTTCAGCAGTTGCCTGGTGATTAAAAAGGGGATTACTCAGGGGCATGAGAACATGCTGGGCCTTCAAGAATATGTTCACTGTGTTGATTGTGGTGAAGGTTTCACAGGCATATGCGTATGTCAAAACAAATTAAATTGTTCACTTTATTCTTCAGTAAAGCTGTTAAAAGTATTTTTTCTATTTTTGGGGTCTCTGGGTGGCTCAGTGGGTTAAGCCTCTGCCTTTGGCTCAGGTCATGATCTCAGGGTCCTGGGATCAAGCCCCACATCAGGCTCTCTGTTTGGCAGGGAGCCTACTTCCCCCACTCTCTCTCTCTGCCTGCCTCTCTGCCTATTTGGTCTCTCTCTCTGTGTCAAATAAATAAATAAAATCTTTAAAAAAATACTTTAAAAATATTTTTTCTATTTTCAAATTACTGTTTGTGGAGTCTGTCTCTTGACTGAGTCCTTTCTGATACCTACCCAATTTAAAGTAGTCCTCCAATCCCTATATCACATTGTCCTGTTAGAGATTATTTTCATAGCCCTTATTATCTAAAATTACTTTGTTCATTATTTGTTCATATGTGGTCTTCATTTTCTCATGGATTTATGCTAAAAATGTAGATAATCTTGAGTTGTCTTCATTCCTATTTTTTTCCCTTAGCTTATAAATTATATAATTATCCATTTAAACAAAAGATAATTTCATTCATTCCTTCAGCAATTATTTGTTGAATGCCTTTATTTTGCCAATCATCATGTCAAGTAGCAGGCATATGGAAATGAATCAGTTATGACTTCTGCCCTGCAGGGCACTCTTCCAACTATTGCTGTACTTACTGCCCTTCATTTTGCAGTGAAATCTTACTCATCATCTCTTAATACCTGGCTCAGATACTTGGTCAAGTTTTCCTGACCAAATGGAATACTGCTTTTTTTTGGTTCTTCCTAGGCCTTTGTTTATATTATGTAACAGCATCTGCTAATTTTCTCCCTGAATTCATTCTCCCCTTTAACATTTTAGTGATAGAACCAAACTCCACCCTTCCGACACCCAACACTAAGTTTTAGCTAGGCACTTGCCCACCCAAATGTAGTTTAGCCTTTCTTAGAGCTAGGTATGGGCATATGATTCAAGATGCTATGATATGACTGAAACTGCTGTGTGCAATTTTTGGGTCATCTTCATCTTCAAGATGCAGCCACTTGTCTGGTACTTATTCTTTCCCTTTCCTTCCTGCTGGAACACAGATATGAAGGTTCAGCAAAGGCCAGCCAGGTTCAATCATGTGGAATATGACAACATCCTAGGAGATGGCAGAAAAACAAAATCAAAGAAACTTGGTGGGGCACCCAGGTGGCTCAGTCAGTTTAGTTAGTGTCTGCCTTTGGCTCAGGCCCTCATCTCAGGATCCTAGGATCGAGCCCCGAGTCAGGCCCCTGCTCAACAGGGGAAGCTGCTTGTCCCTCTCCCTCTGCCCCTGCCCATGTGCTCTCTCACTTGCTAACTCTCTCTCTCTCAAATAAATAAATAAAATCTTTAAAAAGAAAAGAAAATTTTGGCTAAAATTAACAAGTCAGGAAATGACAGATGCTGGCGAGGATGCGGAGAAAGGGGAACCCTCCTACACTGTTGGTGGGAATGCAAGCTGGTGCAACCACTCTGGAAAACAGCATGGAGGTTCCTCAAAATGTTGAAAATAGAACTACCCTATGACCCAGCAATTGCACTGCTGGGTATTTACCCTAAAGATACAAACGTAGTGATCCGAAGGGGCACGTGCACCCGAATGTTTATAGCAGCAATGTCTACAATAGCCAAACTATGGAAAGAACCTAGATGTCCATCAACAGACGAATGGATAAAGAAGATGTGGTATATATACACAATGGAATACTATGCAGCCATCAAAAGAAATGAAATCTTGCCATTTGCAACGACGTGAATGGAACTAGAGGGTATCATGCTTAGCGAAATAAGTCAATCGGAGAAAGACAACTATCATATGATCTTCCTGATATGAGGGAGAGGAGATGCAACATGGGGGGTTAAGGGTGTAGGAGAAGAATAAATGAAACAAGATGGGATTGGGAGGGAGACAAACCATAAGTGACTCTTAATCTCACAAAACAAACTGAGGGTTAATGGGGGGAGGGGAGTTGGGGGGGTGGGATTATGGACATTGGGGAGGGTATGTGCTATGGTGAGTGCTGTGAAGTGTGTAAACCTGGCGATTCACAGACCTGTACCCCTGGGGATAAAAAGATATTATATGTTTAAAAAAAAATAAAATTTAAAAAAAAAAAAAAGAAAAGAAAAAAACTTAGGTCTTTGAATGAGCTGCTAGCTGTGAAGGGTTTATACCTTGGCTACTTTACAGAAGAGAGATAATCCCCGATATTATTTAAACACTGTATTTTTTGAGTGTTTGTCTGCTTCTCTCTATGCTCTCTTTTTAATAGCAACTTCTTTTGTGACTTCTAAAACTAGCTGTATTAATAGAAACTTCCATACGTGGCACTTTTCTACATAATAAGTAGTTACCTTCTCTGGATTGGAAGGACATCTGGGAAAGAACAAGTGACAAATGTCTAACACAACAAAATCAAATCAATTTTCTGGTTATCTATTATGTGTAAGGGACCAAAAAGTTGTATTACTGCTTATTATAATTATTGTAACCCCAATCTAACAGGAGTTTTCTGTTTTACTGATTTTTGCTCTTTCGTATTTCCTTCCTTCTACTTTGTTGAGTTAATTTTGCCTGCATTTTTTAAAGCTTCTTTACATGGAAAATGTTTCCAGTAATTTCCTGAAAAAAAGTCTTAAAGCTATAATTTTCCTTCTAAGTGTTGCTATAGCCATGTCAACATATTTGGAAATCAGTAACTTTAAAATCATTTGTTAATTGTTAACTGCATTTTGTCAGAGCAGGTAGTTGATTTGAAAACAATCCTCTGAAATTTTCTAACTTTCTTTATGGCCCACTATGTGGCCACTTTTCAAAAAAGTTTCAAGAGTGCTAGAATAGAGTGTGTATTCTGAAGCTGTTGAGGGCCACACACTGTTTATGTGCACAATATCAAGGCATGTTAAATTGTGTTCTTATTAATTTTTCATAAGCTTATTTACTCAGTTACTAAGAAAAGTGTATTAAAATCTAATAAAAAGGACTTGTTTGCTTCTCCTTATAAGTCTATCAATTTTGCTTCATACATTTTGAGTCTGTGTTACTAGGTCCATTCATGTTTTGGATGATTAAATCTTCCTGGCAAAATGAAGATGTTGTTATTACGTAGAGGCCCTCTTATCCATAATAACACATTTTGTCTTAAAGATACAATTGTCTGATATATTTAAGATGTTTTTCCTGTAGGTAGCATATGACTGAATTTGTTTTTCAGCCCAGTTTGATAGTTTTGGTCTTCTAAGTGAAGAGTTTGACTTTTTGAATTGTTTCAGTATAGCTTCTGATAGATCTGTATTTTATTATTCCTATCTTATTTTGCACTGTTGTTTTTAATATTCTGTTCAGTCTACATGTCTTTTTTTCTTTTTTCTCAACTTTCAGATAGAATTTTCCCCTCCAATTCCATCTTTTTCTCTACTACATTCAGAGTTATGACCTTTTCCTGTTCCTCTTAAAAATATTAACATAGATATTTAATATGTTGCAGTCTCAAGTTCATTTGTATTTCTAGCTTCTTCCAGAAGAAGGATTCATACAAGAACACTTTTCCAAACTCCTTTTACCTGCTTTTCAAACTTACAAGCTATTTTAGTTTTTTTTTTATTTTAAGCACAAGACATTATTATTTTACTCATTTAGTATTTCTTTAGTTATATATTGACTATTTTCTATGTTCCGGTCTCTTTCCATCTGAGCTCACCTATCTTTTGCCTGAAGTATGTCCTTATAGAATTTCCTCTAGTGAAGATATGCAGGTAGCAGAGTCTGATTTTCTTTGCCTGAAGAAAACCTTCCTTCACTACACTCAAGATAATATTATGTCCTATGTCCATGCTTGTTGCTGTTGAGAAATCAGCACTTGGTTTTTTATTTTGTTTATTTTTTCTTCTTTACATTTTTTAGCCTCCCCTCCACAAATGGGGGAGGGGCAGAAGGAGAGAGAGGACCTCAAGCAGACTCCCCACTGGGCAGGGCCCAGTCTCACAACCCTGAGATCATGACCTGAGCTGAAATCAAGAGTCAGATGCCTGCCACCCAATTGCCCCAGCTTTTGCTTTTTTAAGGTAATCTCTTTTCTCTCTGGCTACTTGTAAGGTCTCTTTGTGTTAAACACTCTGAATAACACTCTGAATATTATCGTGGTGTGTGTACATCTGGATTTATTCTTATTTATCCTCTTTTAGGTTTTTTCATTCTTCTTTACTCTGTGAATTGATGTCTTTCATTAGTTAGAGAAAGTTTTCAGCTATTAGCTCTTCAGGTATTACCTTTGTTTGTCCTTTGATTTCCTCCTAGAATTTGATTAGATTTATTAGATTCTTTTTTTCTATTCATCCAGGTCTCCTATCTCTTTTTGGGCTGAAATCCATATAGTTTTTTCAATTCTATCTTTCTGTTTACCAACGCTCTTTTTAGCTATGTCTAATATGTTATAAAACCTATTGAATTTTTAATGTCAACTACTATATACTTTTCATTTCTAAGAGATTTCCTGTTAGTTTTAAAATCTTGTTCCATGGGATGCCTCGGTGGCTCAGTGGGTTAAGCCCTGCCTCCGGATAGGTCATGATCCCAGAGCCCTGGGATGGAGTCTCACATCGAGCTCCTTGCTCAGCAGGGAGCTTGCTTCTCTATCTGCCTCTGCCTGCTTGTGCCCATTCTCTCTGACAAATAAGTAAATAAATAAAATATTTAAATAAAAATAAAAATAAAATCTTCTTGTTCCATATACTTTTAAACATTTCTTTTCTTGAAATGTATTACATATACTTAATTTAACATTTAGTGTCTAAATAAAAACTTAATAATTTGTGAGTCTGATTCTGTTGTCTATTCTTTCTATTAGCTTTTTGTCAGGTACCTGTATTTTTCTCTCTGTGTGTGTGGGGGGGGTTATTCAGAGCTATTCATTTTCTTCTGAACTGTCTCTGAGCACAATGAATGAAAGCAGCTTTCTCATGAAAGGATTTGTGTTTACTTATATCAGACTACTTGGGGGCACTAAGGATCCAGGACTGTTTCAAACTAAATTTTTGGCTGGGAGATTTTGAGGCCACCCAGGCAGGATGAATTGGGGCTCTGAAGTGATGAGAAGACTTTCTTATGGCTCGAGTCCCTAGGAAATGCTCTTGGCCCCAAAAGAGTTAGTACCCAGTACCATGATTCAAGGCAGGTAGTTTTCCTTGTAGAACTTTGATGGGGGTGAGGTGATTCTGCTTATTTCTAATTCTCCCTGCCACTAAGAATAAGGATGTTTGGGCTCCCAGCTATATGGGATAGTCTTCTATTAGACACTATCTACCTTGAGAAAACCTTGGGTTTTATGTTCTGTCTTTGTAAGACTTCAAAAAACAATTCTCTAAGTCATTCGGTTTAGCAAATGTCATTAAAGTTAAAGCCAGACCTAGTGTTCCAATTATTCTCTTAATTCATATCTTTACTTATTCCCTGGTTTGGGTATTTCTTATTTTGTTTGTTTGGATAGTTTTTTATTTGTTTGTTTTGCAAGTTCCCAGGATAATGTGAGAAAATGTTTTTATATTACACCCAACATATTTAATTGTTTTCAGTGGAAGATCAGTTTGGACTTTCAGTCTGCCATATTGCCAGAAATTAACATTTTCTATAACACTTAAATTTTTTGCCAGTCACCGCAAAATTACATATTTAGTCTTTGAAGACACAACAAGTATAACATTAATGTGCTCTTTAAAAAACTCTAGGTTTGTACAAAAGGTTTTAGAAACAATTATTCTCACCAAAACCAAAGTAGATTTTAACAAATACCAATTAAGACTTTATAGACCGTATCTCCTCAAGGTTGGATCAAGTTGAAGAACAGAGCTATGGAAGCCAGAAGGCTTGAGTTTGCTGTGTGATTTTGGGTAAGCCCCTTAATTGGTTGGCCTCTGGCTTTTTAAGTATATGACGAAAGGGTAGGACTGGATGTTCCCTTCAGGATCAAAACTGTATGATGACTGCACAGAAGTATTCAGTGTAAATAGAGCACAGTCAAGATCAGAGTTTCTCATGCTCAAGACATTCCTTAAGGCTAGTCTACTTTCACAATTTAAACATACAGCAGCATAATGCTTTAAATAAGCATACTGGTGTGGCCATTAAATCAATATAAACTACTTTTATACTTCAAAATAGAATCTTCAAGATTCTTAATATTTTGATATCTTTTGACATTCTGAGTACATCTTTATTCTCTTCGTCCTTTCTGGCATTTCAAATTATTATAACTATTAATATAATTTAGGGATTATGGATTTTTTGCATGAAAAATTATAAATACTCAAAAGCTACATCTATACTGTCTGCTGTGAGTTTATATGCAGAATTTTGAAAACATACACTAAAAACTGCCAGCATATTGCATTAATTGTTAAAAAAAAAAATCAACCTAATACCACACAGATTAAACTGTCCAAAATAAGTTTTAATGCAACATATTCACAGGTTTACACTCTGAAGTTGTGAAAAGATTATCTTTTTCAAATTTGATTAAGTGCTGCAAGATGTGGAAGAAACTCAGCACTCGAATGAATTATATGTTTGATGTCATTTTTGGCAAAACCTCATAAAATGTCACATAAAAGAAAAACATCTCATTTAAAATAAGGTCTTGATAGCAGTCTGGAATAGTTAACTCCAATCCCAAGTAAGAATGCTGGTTATAATCAAAATTTTAATGATGATATTAGTTCTCCCCTTGAGACAATCTAAATATCAAAACAAAACATAATAAAAAACAACATGTGCATACACCCACACACCCCTTGTCTGTTACTTTCTAAAAAGGACAAATTTGTAATTATTTCAGTTCATGCTCTGAGTACTGATTAGAATGTTTCCCTGAAGATTTATCACTGGCCACTTGAGAAATGAAGAAGTGGCAGGTTACCCCAGCCAATGTCAATCAATACTTTTTTGTTGTTTAGTATTAATTCATGAATTAATGAATTATGCCCATCAGCAATGGAAATGGAGTCCTTGGGTGTCAGTGGCCTCAAATAATAGAGCTGAAAACGTTGGGAATTTTTAATCTTCCAACTATATTTATACACTCTTTATATCTATCCTCCTATATATCCCGCTGATATGAGAAAATTAAGAGAAAGAATACCCCTAAAATCAGGTTGTTCTCTTAAGAGTTATCTCAATTTCACTTGCAAAGTTTTTTAAAAAGCATATTACAAACAAGATTATGATAAAATAACATTATGGAAAACAATACACATGTTTCTGACATGAAGATAAAAAAGTTGAGAAGAACAAATATCACATAGTTAACCATGGTTGTTTTTGGCAGAAGTATTATGGAGTGATCTTTCTTTTTATCCTTTATGCTTTTCTACAGTTCTCATATTTTTGCAAAGGATATACATTACTCTTATAACTGGGAGAAATAATAAAGCCCTTTTTTTTTTTTTTTTTTAAAGAGACAGTTAAGGCCATCAATTAACCAACCTATTTTTACTGGGTTCGGAATGGCATCAATAGGAAGACAAAGTGCAGTTACTAAAAATATAGCTAAAGGCTCTTGTCAAATTTCCTATATTGGAATTACATCTAACACCAGGCAGAAATAATGCTTCTTTTAAAACTATTTTAAGACAGTGAAGGGCTGCAAAGAGATACCCCTAACACACTGGCTCATTAAAAACAAAACAAAACAAAACAAACCCCCAACAACAACAACAGATGAGGAGGACTGGTTAAAGTTCATTTTTCACTGCACATAAAATTAAATATGCCCATAATATATGATTCTCAAAGTAAAGCTCAACAGGATTTGCTCATGATGGCTAGTGAGAAAGTCTGAGATGGACTGTCCAAAAAATAACAAAGTACTTCATGGACTCTCAAATTAGAGAGGATCATCTCTTAGTCACTTTACCAAAAGTTGAAATTCTTGGTCTAAATGTGAGGGTATGCTCATCTTTACATTTGCTGTCTGCCTTTAAAAATCTTTACTAGTTTTCAAATTATATTATTGAAAGGCATTGTTAAAAATATAACATGCTTTCTGGCACATGAAGGTAGTGACATGTATTTAAAAAACTTTTACTTTTGAGACTGGTTATCCTGGCTACAGAGGAAGTCTTTATTTTTCTAGGATTTCTAAGAAATGAAGTATTCCATATAACTGAATATTTTAGAAAAGAGAATCTTTGTCTTCAATTGAGCAAAATGATAAAAAAAAAATTTTTTTTTAACCAGTTAGGTTAGAATCATTGCCCAATATCTGGGCAATAATAAGTTCCATCTAAACAAATAATAAACTAAACAATAATAAGTTCCATCTAAACTTTTCTTAATCGAATGAGCATCAATAACTTTAATACTAACATGCTTTCCAAGTATAATGAAGTACAACAAATCCATAATATTCCAGTCCTATTAGTTATTGTGCTTTATTACTTACTGTCAAGTGGTTGGCTATCATGTCTTGCTGCTGCCAGAATGAAGTCCCTAGCTGTGCCTTTCTCTCTCACTCTTTTTATTTTTAATTTTGTTTAACTCCAATAAAATAGTGAGCTAGCAAGAGTTTATATGCAGAATTTTGAAAACATAACCACTAAAAACTGCCAGCATATTGCATTAATTTAAGTTAAAAAATCAACCTAATAGGGGCTGGCCGATGCCAGTCCCTATCCTGGCTTTTGTTTATTTACTTATTTATTTATATTCTAATTCTTCAGGTATATTTCATATTCCATAACATCTCCCCTTATAAAGGGTATTCTCCCTCACTTTTATTATTCTTTCATCTGTTCTGAACTTAGAACTGGATAATCAGTTTATTAGTACCATGCACAAAATAAGAATAAATAGAGTATTATTGATGGCTGGCCTGAGAGGATTTCTATGATTCAATTGCACATATACTTTTACTTTTCTATGTAAATAACATTAAAAGTTAGCATAAAGATTAAGAGTAGAGTATGGGAAAAACAGGCTTGAAACTTACAGCCTTCAAGAAAAAAAATGACTTGAGTACCTAAAGGAAGTTAAGTGTTTTGGAAAAAAGTACCAGTTTGCTTAGTGAGAGGAATGAATTCTACATGGTATTAGGCACAACACAGACCTAGTATTCCAAAAGAGCTTCTGTTTCTTATAAAAACCAAGATTAAGCTAGTTTAACATCATATGTTAGATGAAAAGTAGTCAAAAACTATACACTTTTACAACGTATCAAGCCTGAGGGGCCCTAGTCTGACTTAATCCAGTGTTAAAAAGAGAGTCTGATGAAACTTGAAATGGCCTGGTACAATTTGAGAGGTACACAACACCCCAGGGATGTGTTCATGAAGAGGCTTTAGAATTCTTTCTTGATTTACAAGCTCAGATTGCCCTTCCTCCTCTAATTTCTGGCACTAGTCAGAGAATAGGTATTACGTGCTTTGAACTTTGAAAAGAGGATCTGATACCTTATCTCTCTAAAATTGATTAGAGAATATGTCCAAACCTGTATCTCTATGTGACTATGTTCAGTTTGGTACTAGTTTTGATGTGATAAAACTCAAAGAAACCTGGAAAGGACTTAGAAACATAATTTAATGAAAAGGATTATGTAGTTTATTAGAGAATCTGACAGAGCCAATATAGGAAACCAACTCTATCTCAGATTAACTATCAGTCTTAGTCAAAATTGGTATGAAAACCCCATGGACAGGCCTGGATGATTTGCACTGAGAGTACAGAGACTCCTTGGCTATAAATAGGATTGTTTGGTATCACGTCTCTTCTGACATTGCTGGTATCTAAAGTATAACACTACATTCCTTGTTTACCTAAACTGGGGTGTTAGAACCTACTGCAGACTCTGTATTCAACTGACAGTACAACCTAACTGCTTTGAATTTTAGAGTCAAATTTACGCTATCATAAAAAATTCCAGTTTTTGACTAAAATAATAATATTCCTCGATGCTCTGTTTCTTTCATTTAGTGAAGCCTTTTAAAATAAAAGCCTTTAAACATATTTAGATGGCAAACCAATAGCAAAAATTATAAGGTTATATTTATGGAATGCTTTTCTTATATAGAGGTATAATCATATTTGTTATCCAACAATACCCTTGTGATATAAGGAATAGCAGACTTTGAGTCTTCCTGGGAAGACGGAAAAGAAAATGGATGGTCCTATATACATTTTTACTACATAGAGAAGCTCTGTTTTACATTGGTTTTCAAAAGATTAATAGGTTGGCTCAATTTTAACTATATGTTTTCTTACTAGGGCAGAGATGTCAGGAGGTTTTGGGTTATGAACTAATATTCTTGGGGGTGCAGCTTTGTTGAGGCATAGCTGGTATATAAAAGAGCTGCACTTGTTTGGACAGGTATAGTTTGATGGGTTTGGATGTGTCCCTATACCCACGGCCCTATCACCACAATAGGTAATACCAAATATCAGTATAATTAGGATTGTTCAATTGTATGGGGCTCAAAGTATTTATTGATGTAAAAGCATCAAAAGTACTTTATTTTCTGTCAATAGAATTGAAGGAGTTAACAAAAAAGGAAATACTTAATAGTAAAACACTAGAAATATAGGAATAGCACATTTTATTTATCTTATATTTATATAGAGAGAAATAGATGGGTCCTGAGGTGATAGAAGAGACTTAGAAGTATAGCTATAGCTAGAA
This sequence comes from Enhydra lutris kenyoni, assembly GCF_002288905.1. Classification (NCBI taxonomy): domain Eukaryota; kingdom Metazoa; phylum Chordata; class Mammalia; order Carnivora; family Mustelidae; genus Enhydra; species Enhydra lutris. The sequence continues at coordinate 14,826,095 of NW_019154134.1, read as the reverse complement.
TATAAATTCCTGTTTGCCTATATAAATCTGGCTAAGGATCTGGCTCAAGAAACTGGGTAAAGAGTATAAAACCAAAGGATTATTACTCTGACCAAAGGAGATTTCCTTAGACAACAGAAGCCCAGATAAAGTATCACATCTATTAGAACACTTGGCTAAACGCTAAGTGGGAGGCCGCCAACTCACACAAGGCCAAAAATGGGTCGATTAAAGCACGGGCATTAGAATACAAAGCTTTTTTGTTCTGATGGGTATCTTCCCAAGTACTTTTAATCTGAGGATATTACATTAAATTCTAAAGTGAAGTGGCAATAGTCAGCAAGTGTTAGCCAGATAACTTCATAAAATCAGGAAATAATACTACTGGATGCTTTACTTAAGCATGTAGACAAGCTCACATATAAACCCTTTAACAAAGAAAATGATTATTGAAATGTAATTGTGAAAGCACATGAAAGAAATATTTATTTTGAAATTTTGATTTATGTTTTATTTTTATACAGCTGTATTGATTACAGGCTTTAACTGCAACTAACACAGTATTAAAATTCAAAATTTCCATTTGTGGGATTTCGATAGGACAAACTGGAAAGCAAAATAGCTTTATTTTTCTCCTTACAAATTTAAAATTGTTTTTATATAGTACTGTAAATTTATTAAAGGTCTCATTATCTAATTTACTTCTTAGAAGAAACTTGAGGGGTACACAAAGCAATTTTCTATCTGGATTTATGGTAAGAAAATGGACTCACACAGGCTTAAATAACTTCACTGCTAGTAAATGGACTTTAAAATCTCAATACATTCCTGTTTATTTTTTGAGAAGATTTAATACTCTAAAGTATTCTTATAACCTTTAGTGTTAAATATAAGCACTTAGTATTACTATCAAAATTACTATTAAAAATATCAAAATAAGTATATTTTTAGCCTCTCTATATTAGTAGATGTGGTACCTGCATCCAGAAGGAAATTCACATGGAAGACATGTCTACATTATACAACAGTTTACACACCAAAGTATCTAAAAGCCTCTTTTTAATACCAATTATCTCCTTCTAAGTTAATTGGCAAATTAAATTTCTAGATATAGTATATAATATTCAAAAGACCAAATCATCCAAAGTTATGATAATACTCAAATAATTAAGTCTTGGATTAAAATAAAATGTTTTATAAAAGCCAGATATGCAGCCATATAGCCCAATTAAGAAATCTTTCCTGAATAGGTTCAGCTGATATATGAAGGTATAGAGCCAAAGTCAAATAATACCTTCAGCTTCTTTCCCTGTGATGATCTTACTATGAAAATGCTTATGAGAACATTTGGATCTGTTCCCAGAGTTTATATAGTTCTAACCATGGAATATCTTTCAGCTGGGAAGATAAGCTAAGTTCTGACATTCAGGGATGCTTAAAATTCTGCTTTGTTTCCAAAATGCTGTGCAGTGATATGTCTCATGGTGTCATTTTTAATCATGGGGCAAGAAGGAAAACTAGACTTAAAAACTCCATAGGGACATGTGAATTTCAAATATAATGTAGTGTTTGCTGAAATTCACAAATCTTACATAATATACAATTTCCTAGCATTGGCCATACTAGTCAATTTAAAAAGGTAAAATAAGTTTAGAAGAAATACAATTCCAAGAAAAAGGTAATTCATAATGCATCCTAGATAGGGGCTAAAAGCAAATTTTGTTCAGCATTCTAATAAGATGGTGATAAAAAAATATTGTTTCTAATAGCACTGTAAAATTATGAGAATCAAAATAAAGACTGACTTAGTGCCTAGGTCTTGGTTTCTTAGTGCCAAATACAATGGAAAACCAGAATTTCTTGGAGAAGTGGTTGATTTCAGGCCTGGAGAGGGGAAAACACAAGATCAACCTGGAGCCTTCTGTGCTTAAAAGTAAAAATGTGCTCAAAGTTGGGAGCAAGTTGCAAAGACATAGGAGCCAACCTGAAGGAACTACTAATGACCAATTCTGGTACTGTATGAACAACAAAATAAATAATGATAGTTTGGGATTATAACACATAGAACAAAATAAATATTCGCAAGCCCAAATTGATATAAATAAGTAAATCTATAAATAGAAAGTGATCTTTCTTATAGAAGAATTACAAGTATTAAAAATAGTGGGAATCAGGGAAATAAAGAGTAACCATTAGAACATCACAGTAAATAACTGTTGTCTATAGGCAAGATCCACCAATGGATACTAAAATTAGTGGGGGGAAGCTTGAAAAGTAACAGGATAGATGGTCTCAAAGTATTTTTTCCCTAAATACTTAAAATCTCAAAGGGAAATGTAACAGCTCAACAGACACTACTTTAAGCTAATGATCAAGGTAGTATCATGAGTAGAAAGACAATAGGTAATCTTATAATGCACTGGGAAGAACATATCATTTCTCTGGCAATCTTGCCCCCAAAATGTATAACCTTAATCTAATCATGAGAAAACATCAAACTCAAGTAAGACAGTCCACAGAATATCTAACCAGGACTCTTCAAAGTGTCAAGAACATGAAAGACAAGAAAAGACTGAGGAATTGTCACAGATTAGAGGAGACTAAAGAGACACAAGGACTAAATGCAATATGGAATTCTGGATGGACATATTGAACAGAAAAAGGTCGTTAGTGGGAGAACTGGTGAAATTCTAATAAGGTCTGTAGTCAATAGTAATGTATCAACTTTAATTGCTTGGTTTTAATCATTGTATTATATTGATATATGACCTTAACATTAAAGGTATATGGGAACTCTGTAACTTCTGTAGTTCTAAAATTATTTCAAAATAAAACAATCAAAAATAAATTAGTAAAATGCCCCACTTTTTGTGGAAGCTAATTTTTAGCTGACATTCAAATTTAAGGAAAATCCAGGTATTTCTCAAAGATATAAGCAACATTAAATTCAGGAAAGTACTTACTAACTAATCTAATTCTCTAACTATGGCATAAAAAAGGTTTTAACATGGCTAATTTTCTCATAAATAGACTGACATAAGCTATAGATGAGTCTTCTGTTTTGTGTTAAGAAATCATTCTAAGATTCAATCTTTAATTGTATTTAATATTTCAAAGGCAGATCAAGTTAAAATAGCACTGCTTGTATCTAATATAAGCCTTAACTGTAGAGCACTATTACAATAATTATCTATTTCCAATTCTCTCACTTCTACTAGATCATAAACTACAAAGCAAGAATCATCCATCTCTTGCCAACTTCATCCCTCTGGCCCTGCATGGTTCTTGAGACATGGGCATACTAATAATTATTAGCTCAAAAATGAATTAAAAAAATTTAATTTTTTAATTAAAATATTTTAAAAAATGAATTTAAAAAATTAGAAAAGCTTTTTCTATTTGAAAGGAATTACTTTGATATATTTAAAATGCTTTTAATTATTAGGAACAATACTCTGAGAAAATTACATATAGACTTAAAAATAAAATAACCCTCACCGTACTTCTTTCAAATCTCGGTATTGCCAATATAGCTTGTTTCTCTTCTGGGTTATACTTTACCTACATGACCTAGTCATACATAAGTTTACCCTTTCTTTTAAATTCAGCTTATAATTTGTGTTATTACAAGTGAGTTAGTTTTTTAGTAGTTTCATTCAAATATATTTCAGTGACTTTGACTTCATCATTAAGTACCTGCCTTTATTTACTCTAATAGTCAGTGGGGGATATGCTGTAAATGATCTAAGAACTATGTCCCTTAGATAGTTATGTGGTATTACTTTTGCTACTTAAAGTCAGTACTAATGCCTATGATGTTCTTTATCAGAATATGAAATCTTTAAGGCTAGATGTGGCATCTTATTCTTTGATTTATCTCCAATAACTGTGATAGAATCTGGTACATAAAAGTACTTTTTGGTATCCAAAAAGCACAAGAATATAGAAGACATATGCATAAAGCAGATTTGTTAAGCTAAATTTAGTACATATTATTAAAGCTAAGAATAAAATTTCTGATCATGTTCACTGAATCTATAATGTAATTTATTATTGTGAAAAGAAAACAGAGGGTTCCAATCTGTTAATTTGGAAATTGGCCATTACATGTTTTATAGCTGAAACAGTTTTAAACTAAGAATCATCAGTGAAACAACTTTTAAAAAGCCCTTTTAGGGGCGCCTGGGTATCTCAGTGGGTTAAAGCCTCTGCCTTTGGCTCAGGTCATGATCCCAGGGTCCGGATCGAGCCCCACATCGGGCTCTCTGCTCAGCAGGGAGGAGCCTGCTTCCTCCTTTCTCTCTGCCTGCCTCTCTGCCTACTTGGATCTCTTGTCTGTCAAATAAATAAATAAATAAAATCTTAAAAAAAAAAAAAAAAGCCCTTTTAGCGTCATAAAAATCACAGTAAAACGAAGAACACATTTAACCCGTATAAACAGCAGGGTATTATTTTGGTTGCTTTTTGATCAGCTTTATTAGTATTTTAGATTTTCAGTGTCTTAACATAAACAAACAAATAAAAAACAAGACTTTATACTTCATACTATTTCAAACCAATGCAAAAATGTTTATAGAAGTCCCAAACATAGGGCCTAAATGCTTTTCTTAATGTTTTAAAGGGTGTACAATATAAAAAATGAACATTCCATTCTTGTGCCCTCCTAGATATGTGTTATGGTATTTAAGTTTTGTCTGATGTCAAGTCTGTTAGTTTTCATTAAGCTTTTTAGAATAATAGTTATGATCATGTTTGCCTGAATTTACTTTAGACAAAAATCCTAACAAGAAATTTATTTTATTGGCTAGCTACCCAAAGCAAGTATTAAAAAAAAAAAAAAAATGGAAAACTCAGGAAGCAAGGGGGAAGGAAAGAAGCGAAAGGGAAGGAAGAGGAGAAAAGGAAGAGCAGATGGAGGGAAGAAGGAAATGTACCAAGTGAAAATAAAAATCCTGATAAATATCCTTACCTTCACTTTTCTTTTCTGCTTGTTTTGCTGCATTTTCTACTTTTTTTTGTTTTGCTGCTAAGAGTTCCCGCTTTAACTGTCTTGCTTCTTTTCTGAGCTCGTCACTATAAAGCAAAAACAGTTATGTAAGTATATAATACACTGAGAGAGAAAACTACTTAGCAAAAACAGGATTATTGGTTTTCAGGTACACTAAATCTCTAAGAAAAACAAAATAAATAATGTAATACATTTTGTTCCTTACATGTCTTTTGTGGTATGGAAACATAGCCAAAGGATGTTTCAAAAGCTGCAATTTTTCATAATAGCAACATAATATGAATTACCTATAAAATATACTCCCTTTCAGATATTTCCAACAGAATAGATAAGTGATAAATGACCCACTGTTCTCCTTCTAATTCAGCTGTGAATTTCATATTCTAGTTCCAGTTTAATAAATCATGGAGATCCTGAATCAAAGCAAAATTTTAAGAGAAATTCTATTCTTTAAACCTGGATATACATAAAAAGATGTGTCTTTAAAACTTGATGAATTCCTGAACTAGCATCAGTAGCTACCATTTATTAAATAATTACATGCTAGGAGCAGTGCTAAAATGCTTTAAACTGAAGTTGTAAAACTCAATTAATTTTGAGCCCATATAATACCACAGTTTGGCAAATAATTTCTTCTTCGGTGAAACCTAGCAGGCTGCAGTATTCTGATGATTAATACAATCTTATATTAAAGGTAAACTGAGATGTAAATACCAACTTCATTACAAGTCATTACGTGACTAGTTTCTACAAGTCAGTTTTGGGCAGATTCACATACATGTGCTTTGTACCCATGACATGAACCCTTAGAGTCACTTGTGGCCAGTCAAAACTGCATTTCATATTTGTGAATGTCAGGTATCCACTATTAAAGTAAAAGCTAGAATGGATAACAGATACTCAAAGAACACTGTAAACCCGGGTAGGTAATATTTTTATATTAAATGTTCTAAAAGACTGGAAAAGGTCTAAAAGAAACCCAAGGCAAGCTTTTGTAGAATCTTAAGTCTAAATAGTTCCAGACTGATTCAACCTTTGTGTTTCTTCTTGATCCCCAAATCTTATACTTTTTTTCCCCTTTTAAAACACTGTCCTGGATCAGTTACCGAACTGATAGATCTTACAGTGTGCACCACTCAGTTCTTTTTCCCTCTTTTCCTCATCAAACACATATAGCTATATTTTCTATCTGCTTGGCCTCCAGGATCCTGAATTCTGAAACTTCCCTTTCTGATCAAAATCTACTACCTTTTTAACTTTCCCAGTTTTTTCATTCCTATTGAACCTGTGCTCACTTACTTTATAATGAAAGCCAACACCTTCATAGTTCATCATCCAACGCCTCTATTCTTACCCATCTGGCTCTCTAACCATTTTGGATAAGGTTAGTTATTTCACTGATATCCTCACCAGCACCTTTAATTATCTTGACTTGTTTGTCCTTATGAATATATCATAATCATGTAGAAGAATTTGTTCACAACAAGCTCCAGGAGACAAACCTCCAGAGAATATTATTTTGTTAGATGTAAGATGTTGCCTGAGAATTTGCCCATGTAACGAGTTCCCCAGGTGATTCCAACATGCATTCAGGTTTGGGATCCAGTACATTAGGACCACCCTATAGCAATTATCTTCTCTTCCTTACAACTCCAAGCACTCCTACTTCACTGAGCCTTTCATTCAGCCAACAAACATACTCAAATTTCCCTGGACTTTGCTCCAATCAAGTGATGATTATCTTCACCAGTGGACTCCTTCCCTGAAAGAACAGTTTATGTATAGAGTCTATTTTCTCAACCTTGAACTTCTTAATCTCTTGCAATCTACCCTTCTTATACTCTACTGAAACTGCTTCTGTATCAACCAAATTCAATGGTCTTTTCTCAGGCTTCCTTTTCCTCTTTGGCTTCTCTACCATTCAGTGATATTGTCTTAATTACTTGCTCTGTTCTCAGCCTATAATTCTTGGCATTTTTCTCATTTCCATACCCTGTACACTGGCATTTTTATCTAATCTCATAACATCAAATATCACTTTTATATATGTTATTTCCAAATCTAGATGTTTCATCCTGATTTTTTGGTCCTGCATTTCTAACTATGCATTACAAATCTCTATGTACAGTAGTGTTGTCCAACAGAAATATAAGGTAAGACATATATGCAATTTTAAGTTTCCTAGGAGCCACATTAAAAAAATGATAAAAAGGAAACAGGTTAATTTTAACAACTTACTTTAACTCAGTTAATTTAATATGTCCAAAATATCATTATTTCAACATGCAACCAATATAAAAATATTAATACAATATTTTACACTCTTTTTTATATTAAATGTTCTAAATCTGGGACAGGACATCTCAGTTTAAACTAGCCACATTTCAAGGGCTAGGATCTAGATGGATAGCAGAGGCTAGACACTGCCTAATTACAAACTGTGTGCAAACTTGAAGTCATCTCCTCCCTGTCCAAATCTGTTCCTTTTCCGGAAGTCTCTATTGGATTGTGGAACCATTTTCCTCCGAATGACCAGACTTTAAAATTCCTCTGGGACTGTTCCCCCACCCTTTCATTGAATCACTGTCAAAGTATGTCATTTTCCAATCTCTCTCATGTATAACTATTCCTCTTGATTCTCAACATCAGTGCTTAGTTTAGGCTTTCATTATGTATTCCGATAAATGTAATTACTTTCTATTTCTTGAAGTTATATGAGCACAGGGAATAGCAACCACATCTTTGCTCTATCCACTAAACACCATTATCTTTTTTATTATACTATTTTAAAAAAATTTTAATTTGGTAAGTAATTCAGAAATTTAGATGTTTTCTTTGAGGCAAAGCTTATTTTGAAAGTTTAATATGAAATACTGAATGATGGCTGAACAAACTAGTTATGAGAGTAATCTGAAGTATGCAAAATATGAGAGATGATGACAGAATATACTGTCATATAGGCAGTAAAGCACAATAATCAAAAGGATTCTTTGAGTTCAGAAAGTCCTGATTTAAAGGCTAATTCTATCACTTATTATCTGAGTGACCTAAGAACAATTACTTAACTTCTCTGGGACTCAGTTTCTTCAACTATAAAATGGTTTAAAGATATTTAAAATATTAGGCACTGAATACATGTTCAACAGATGGTAGCTATTACTATTTAGATCATGTTTAAAATAGCACTACAGGGCGCCTGGGTGGCTCGGTTGGTTAAGCGACTGCCTTCAGCTCAGGTCATGATCCTGGAGTCCTGGGATCGAGTCCCGCATCAGGCTCCCAGCTCCACCGGGAGTCTGCTTCTCCCTCTGACCTTCTCCTCGCTCATGCTCTCTCTCACTGTCTCTCTCTCTCTCTCAAATAAATAAATAAAATGTTTAAAAAAAAATAAAATAGCACTACAGTTAAGGATTCTTTGTGAATTAGGAATATTTCTTTATTATGTTATTTACTATAAATAAATGTTACCTTTACTACATATGGAGGTTAACTCTGTTCATAATTTTTATAAATGGCAAGGAACACATAATGCCAGCTTCTAAAGATCTATCCTTAAATAGTCAGAGATTTGGATGCACTATTGAAGTAGCCATAATAACTTACAAACTGAATAAGGATGAATAAAAACTCAAAAAAGACGAAGTGAGACGGAGAAGGGAAGGTCTATAAGATTATTAAAAATTGCTTCATTATACTGAATTTTTCAAATGGTTCAGAATTTACAACATTGTCAAAATCTTCCATACTGAAACAACACTATTTGTTGGTACTTGTGGAATCTGTAACTCCTGGAATGAACTGCAAGTTTTAAAACTAGTCCTTAGGTCACAGTCTAATTTTAGGGTTCCCAATCTTATATTCTCTGGAATATAGTCTTATCTACTGGCACTAGAATATATTTAAATCTGTTAAAATGAGAGTAAAAATTGTAAGCCTGGAGTACATGTCACCTTATACTGCCAAATTAGGGGCTTGCTTTGGAGTCAGGCAGCATCTTTTTGCCCTCAGAGCCTAGTTTCTGTTTGTATGATAAAAAGAAATGGCTTCTGGGGTGCTTGGATGGCTCAGTCGATTAAGTGTCTCTTAATTTTGGCTCAGGTCAAGATCTCAGGGTCCTGGGATTGAGCCCCATGTCAGGCTCTGTACTCAGTTGGGAGTCTGCTTGAGGATTCTTTCTCTCTCCCTCTCCCTGTGCTTCTCACCACTCCTGTTCTCTCCCACTCTCAAAAAAAAAAAAAAAAAAAAAAAAAGAAGAAAAGGAAAGAAAAGCCTTCTGTAAACTGATATCAACTCTGAGCTAATTAACTTTTTTCCCTAGTAAGTATGTTTCTAATTTAAATTCATTTGATTTTTAATATGGTTTGTATGATATCACCATTATCCACCAGATTCTACCTTGTAATATTTTTTAATCTGGTCCAATGGAAAAAAGAATTTCTTTAAAAGAATCAGCCCAATAAAATATCAGCAGCCTAGAAATTATAGTAACCTTTATATATTTAGTAACAGCAAAGAAATTACTAATTTATTCAATAATTTCTGGAGCATCTAATATTTGTACAGTACCATTCTGAGTGATGGCACAGAAATCAAGGTGAATAAGGAGGGAAAGTAACCTAACCTAGCTAGATTCTTTAAATCAGTCACCTCCCTTACCACTTAGTCTTCTCAATAACCTGTAATACAGGCATTTTACAGACAAGAAGTCCAAGGTTTGTGGAGATTAAGTACTTAGTCTGAAGTCATATAATCGATCAGTAGCTGATAGAGGTCCAAATTTAAAATGGGACTGTCTATATTCTTTACATTGTGGTACACTAATACTTTGAGAAAATCTCCAAGGAGCCTAAATTCCACGGAGGGACATAAATCTTGAACACAAATAAATAATAACAGTACATAATAAAAAGTGGTGAATTGCCATGATAAAGAAATGACTGAAGCATTTTGCAATTCAGAGAAGGAAAGATTACAGTAGGCTAAATAAGGAATGGCTTCACAGAGGAAGCATCTGACCTGCGCCCTGAAAGATGAATAGGAATTACCCACCCATGTGGAGATACGGTGAAGACGCACCTAGGTACTGTGTTTAAATCAAGACAGGGAGGCAGCAAAACACAGGGTGGGTATTAAAACATTATGCTATAGCATAAATATTTGTAGGGTTAGGGCTAGTAACAAAAGATAGAGCTAGGAAGAGAATCTGGGACAGAGTCTAAATGCCAAGCATTTATGGGTGACCAGGTGGGAATATTTTCCTCCAATTTCTCTACAGCTTTGAGCTTTCAATTTTTTTTATATTCTATTTCTGACCTGCTCTTACTGCTTCATTTTACCTACTATCCATCTACTTTAATACTTTGCTAGTAACCTATACATTCTTTAAATTGCTGTCTTAGAAGAAGTAACTTATGACCTCCAATAACAACTTTCAATAGCTTCCCTTTCAATGGTTAACTTGGACTTTCATTAGAATCTTTCTTGACCACCTTACCTATGACCTTTTGCAATCTCAGACATAGCATCATACCAGATCTTCTACATTTCTAGTATTCTGTCTCTGTTTCCACTGGGTTTTACTCTTAGACTCCTGCTCCTCAAATTTAGGGAATTCTCAGTAGCCTAGTCAACCCTCTCTCTTTCTATTTAGATTTCATCCACATTTGGGACTTAGTTCCATCTATCCTAATGCATTCAATGTACAAAATCAAGATTATTAGCCTGATGCTCTTTATGTATTTCAGCTTCAGTACACACATCCCTTTGTTCGTGCTATTTCCATTTTAACTAAAATGGTCTTTCCTCCCTATTTCTGTTTACCAAAATTTCCCTCAGCTTTCAGTACATCATGGAGAACGTGGCACCTGAGTACAGTGTTGGGGCAAGGTTGCCAAGCTCATTGAGCCTTAGTTTTCTCATCTATAAATTGTAGCTGTATTCAGCATATGTATTATAATGAGGCTGATGCAAAGATTAAGTCAGAGTAACAGCACTATCAGTTGCTTAGAAGGCAGGATTTTTTAATGACAAATGTACTACAATAGATTCATGACTGTTAAAGTACATAAACAATTTAAATAATTAAAACTTTTATTTTTTTGCTGCCCACATTTTTTAAAAACTTTTATTTATTTTTTTAAATTTCTTTTCAGTTTTCCAGAATCCATTGTTTATGCACCATACCCAGTGCTCCATGCAATAATTAAAACTAAATGAAAATTAATCATTTTAGTAAAAATTGATGGTAGAATGATACTAAGTACTATACTATTAAATGCATCTACTCTAATGCCATTGATGGTTTTTTTCTTCTTTTTAAATCTAATGTCCATTTCAAAGATTAAACAAAACATTTTGGTAAAAACAGAGACATGTTTATCAGAAGGCCTAGACCCAACATCATGATATGACCACAAACAATTAATCCTACTTCTTTGCCTCAGTTTCATCATCATCCAAGTACATTCTGAGAAAGGTATAAAAGTGATTACACTCTGCAGATCATTGTGTTTCAACTTCTTTGTATTAAGGATCTTAAAACCCAGTACTGCAGGAAATGGTGAGATGCCGAATCTGGTCATTTCATCTTAGATACAAGAAGGTGAAATGTGATGACAATAAGAGATTTTTATCAATATTGCCCAAGTCAGTAATGGAATTGTAAACATGATAGAGGCTCCTGATACTTTATATGGCTTCTTATTTAGTTTGCTAACTACTCACTGAGTGAACAGTACATGTTGACTTAATACCTTATTTTTAAGCTGAACTTTTTTTAAAGAACAGAAGACACTATGAATAAGTAACTACACAGGAAAGTTTTTATAATTATGGTGTGCATACATTTTTATCAGACTATTATTTTATAGTAGTAGTTAAAAATCTTGCAATGTTTTAAATTGTGCAGCTTTTCAACTTGAGACTGAGGATTTAAAATGGCAACCGTTATCTTGCATAATTTTCAGTCAGTTTTTATTTTTTCCCAGGTGCTTACAAAAAAATTATTTATTTGAAAGAGAGAGCATGAGCAGGGGAAGGGGGAAAAGAGAGGAAGAGAGAATCTCAGGCAGACTCCCTGCTGAGTGTGGAGCCTGACGTGCTGGTGGGTCTCATAATCCTGAGATCATGAACTGAGCCAAAACCAAAAGTCAGGCACTCAGTCAACTGAGCCACCCAGGCACCCTCCCAGATGCTTTTCTCATATTCTTGTTTCCAGGAATGTGCCTTAGGAAAATTTTGAGTTATATCTGTTCTTTTTTCTTATGGCATGAGAAATATCATCTTAATGTTAGGGTAATGAACTCAAACACTGACCTTTTCTAACATTCAACTTAAAAAAAAAACAAAACCTGACTGGTTGACATTCTTTCTTTTTTTTATTGTTAAAGATTTTATTTCCTTATTTGAGAGAGAGAGCACAGAGGGAGAAGCAGGCTCCCTGCTGAGCAGAGAGCCCTATGTGGGGCTTGATCCCAGGACCCTGAGATCATGACCTATGCCGAAGGCAGAGGCTTAACCCACTGAGCCACTCAGAAGCCCTGCGTTTGACTTTTGAAAATAATTTTATTCTATGAAAATGAAGTGGACAATAAATGAATTTGTTTAGAGACCTTATTAAACAAGCTGACAGCTAAACATATGTCCATTACAGATCATTGTTTCTGGGATCAAAGATGTGGAACTTGCAGTTAGCTTAAGCCTGCTATTTCCCAACATCTGATAAGAATTCATAACACATGGAAATGATTGCAAAGCAAACAGTACACCCTTCATGGTTTTTAGTCTGCTGCTTTAATCACAAAGATACTGACTCTGTTTATAATGAAACAACAGCTTGGCTATTGATGAAATCATAAAATAGCCATAATAATAGCCTATCAGAAGCATTAAAACTATAGATACATGGCACAAATTTTAGGCTTATGGTATCATCAGCTGAAGCAGGGAATGAAGGTTTAGCATGGATCAGAAGGTATCATATTATGTTGTAGTTTATACATGAATTTTGAAAATATATACATATATCCAGGAAATACCTAACCAAATTAAGTCAAGGAAACCCACTGTACATTTAAAGCTCTCCTTTACCTATTACCGACAGTCTGGCCTTAGACAACTAGATTAAATCTAAGTCTCGGTTTCTGCATTTTGAGATGTGAAAAATACTAAGGTTGTAAGAAATGAATACAATTCCATGGATACTGCTTAGCATACTTAACATGATGCTCAGAATATGTTTGCAACATCAGTTTGCTTCTATTACCATTAGTTTTCTCACCCCTACCACAAACACTTTCTGTTCTTACTATTTACAGAATCAATTACTAACCACCTGAGACCTCAGGCTAACTCAAAAGATTACAATGGCAAATTCTTTCATTTTTCTCATGAATGTATAGATTTCAAAAGCTTACTGATAAATTTTTGTATTTGATGCACTGCTTGGATTAAACACCACATGTTATGAAAATGAAAAATGCAAGTTTAAAAAAACTAAAAATTACAAAATTCCCATATTCTAATTCTGGTCTCTAAATACTTGGAACTGAACTGGTTATTTTCTTTCATTATAATCTAGCCGATAAGGTAAAGAATAAACAAGTCAACAAAGAAAAGTACATATACTTACAAATTATATGACCAAGGCTAAAGGAAAACCTACATTATTTTTAGTCTACGTGATCTTAGAAAGCATTTATCAAAAGATAAGGTTTAATCTGAGAGATAATGCTCTACATGTCCTTCATAATCATTATACTAATATACAGAAATAGAAAGACTGTAATTTGGAACGAAGGGGGAGCCTAAATGCACCTGCATATACCCTCAGACTTAAAATTTTACTCATTTCATATGAAACATCACATTTCTTTCTTTCTTTCTTTCTTTCTTTTTTTTTTAAAGAATTTAATTATTTGACAGAGAGTGAGAGAAGGAGAGAGAGCACAAGCAGGGGGAGCAGCAGCAGGAGAGGGGGGAGAAGGCTCCCCTCTCAGCAGGGAGCCCAATGTGGGACTCAATCCCAGGACCCTGAGATCATTACCTGAGCCGAAGGCAGAGGCTTAACCCACCGAGCCACCCAGGTGCCCCATCACATTTATTTCTAAATAAAAAGTTTAGACATCCAATGTAGATTGCCATTAGTCTTGTAAGATCTCTTCCAAATCTTAGAAAGTTTTATTCTTTTCCAAAACAGACTAAACAGTGAATCCTGCACAAAATCATAAAATGTCCATAACAGTAGGTAATATTGCTATTCTGTCTAAATACCAAGTAAGAAGTTCAGAATCAAACATGTTATTTTACGGCAAGATCTGGGCTTAGCTAATATTTCACACAAGTGGGGTAAATTTGTTGTGACAGAAATTCGGTCTTTAGCCATATGTCTATTCCACAGTCCAACTTTACAAATGATATTAACTCAATGTGAAAAACATGAGATTTCCATTTCCAGTAAGGTAACATAGGAGGAGACCTGAAAATTCTCTTGCAATCAAATACCTAGGAGAGCTGAATAAAGTACATTTAAAAAATATATAATAAATGTCTAACTTAGCTCTTTAAATCCATAGCTCAGCTTGCTAAAAAGCAAGGGAGTGAAGAGGACTAAGAACCAAAGCAAGAAGCATTGCAGCTGTTACTGGAACACTCTGAGTTAAGTGGTCTCACTAACCTAGGATTGTGGGTTTTAACATGGGGTTTTAGTCATAAGGATCGAAGTAGTACTTCTACACATAAATCTAAAGATTCTCTACTCATAGGGAAGTTGAGAATAAACACTCTACTAAAAAAAGACTAAGAAGAAAATTGTCTCAGGTCCATGCAGGCTCTCAAGCTAATGAATATTCTTAGGATATCTAAGGAGTATTTTTAATTAAACCACCAGTGATCTATTATACTCTATTGTGCCTGTTGAAACAAAAGGCAAATTCTCTCTGAAGGAAGAAATCTACAGTCTGATTTCAAAGGACTCTGAAGAGTTCTTTAAAAAAAAAAGGGGGGGTTCCCTATTAAAGATTTCATAATATACAAGGAAACAAAGCATTGTGAGAATCAGAGGAATAACAAGTAATAATAGAACTCAACCTCAAAACTTTAGACTGCAAAAATAAAACAAGTATATTTATTATATGGAGATATCAAAAAATAGAATATAAAATCTATTGTCAATAATTGAAGAATCAAAACAACTTTCAAAAGGGATAAATTGGACAGCTAAACTCAATGAACTACTGGATAGCTGAAAAAAGAGATTGAGTGAATTAGATATATCTGAAAACACACATAACACAGGATGCAAAACAGAGGAAAAAAATCAACAACTGTAGGAAGTTAAAAGAAATGGAAGACAGAGTGAAAAAGTCCATTACAAGTAGAACTGCAGAAAGAGAAAACAGAAACGGGGTCTGGAAATTTTCCAAAATTGCTGAAAAGTATGTCTTTAGATTCAGGAAACTCAATGAATTCAAGCAAGATAAATAAAAAGAAAATCTAAATGCAGACATATCATATCAAAATGTAGAACACCATAAACTGATCTTAAAACAACCAGCATAGGGACACCTGGGTGGCTCAGTCAGTTAAGCATTCCACTCTTGGTTTTAGCTCAGGTCATGATCTCATGGGCCACTGGAAACTAGTCCTGCGCTTGGCAGGAAGTCTGCTGGGAGATTCTCTCCCTCTGTCTCCCCTCACCCCACTGCCCTGCACGCTCTCTCTACCCCTCAAATAAAGTACATGGGTAAATCTTAAAAAAAAAAAAAAAGATAAATTACTTAAAATTAAATTCACCTTTTTTCTTTGACAGAGCAAGTAGCCGGACATATTGTGAAAATAAAGTAGTCATGGACTTACACAACATAAAATGATGTCTTTCATTATTGTCACTAAAGTAAAGAACAAATAATGGCTGGATGTGTAAACAAAAATGATTATGGATTAGTCCTAACTAGCTTAACTATTTCAAGAATGCAAAATAGCAGGTCAAAGTTAAGCTTGGGATATATTTCTACTAACGTACTATAGAGTAGGTTCTTACCCATTTCTGGCCTGTAATGCTGCCTTGAGTATAACCAAGAGACAAACCAACTACAGGTATAGGATGAATGGGTGGGTCCAGGTAGTGGAAAGAGTACTAACGGCAGCAAGAATATAAAAGACTGAAGGGGATTTAGCTGACAGCACAATCTGAGTCAACACCATGATGTGACTGCCCAAAAGAGTGTGCATGATTATAGGTCTCATTAAAAGAAGTACAGGTTTCCCAATATGCATGTTACATCTTTTTGCAGTTGTCCCACAGTCCCTGGATATTCTATTCTGTTTAGTCTTTGTTCCCCTAGCTTTTGGGTGTTCAAAGATTCTATTGATACATATCCGCTAGCTCAGAGATTCTTTCCTCTGTGTCCAGGCTACTCATAAGCCCATTCAAAGGCAGTCTTCACTTCTCTTAAGTGTTTTTGATCTGAAGGGTTTCTTTTCAGTTCCTTCTCATCTTTTGGTCTTCATTTTGGTCTTCATCTCTCTGCTTACATTGCATGTCTGTTCTTTCATGTGGTCTATTTCATCCGGTAGAGTTCTCAGCATATTAATGATGCTTGTTTCAAATTCCCAGTCTGATAACTCCAATATCCTTGCCATATCTGGCGCTGGTGCTTACTCTGTCTCTTCAAATTGTGTCTTTTGCCTCTTGGTATGCCTTGCAATTTTTTCCTGGTAGCCATTCATGATGTGCTAGGTCAAAGGAACTGCTGTAAATAGGCCTTTAGTAATGTGGTGGTGAGGAGTGGGAAGAAATGCCCTATAGTCCTGATTAGGTATTAGTCTTTTAGTGATACTATGCCTCTGGTCTATGACTTCACAAGTGTTTCTCTGGTTTGTTTTTTTGTTTTTTTTTTGTTTTTTGTCCCCCCATTAGGTGGGGCAGGATGGCTACATGGACTGGAGTTTATATTTTCCTTCTCCCACATGAAAGGCTAGAGGGAACTGGAGTTGGGTGTTTCACTTCTCCCATAAGGAGGGCTAGAGCTAGAGGAAGTTGGCTATTTCCCTTCCCCCAGGTAAATTAGGCTCTGATAATTCCCCAGCAGGTCAGGCTCTGGTTAACTAGTTTTCCCTGAAAGCTAATAAGAAGAAGACTATGTTCTGTTATATTTCAAAATGGCTCCTTTACCCTTCCTCTGGAGGACGCCCTAGGGGATTTTTCTGTTATATTTACTCTAAGAATCTAGTTGAACACTCAGAGGTAAATCTCACAATGTTATGGGGAGGCCTCCCTATGACTGTGTCACCCTGGATTTTTTAACTCTCAGATTTGTCCACACAGAGCCTCCAGTGATTCATCAACCATAGTTCAGGTTTCTCATCCCAGCACTGTTCTCATGGCAGTTTCTCTTTGTGCTCAGGTGAGATGCAACTCCCTGTGGTCACCTGTCTGTCTTTCCAATACTGGAGGCAGAAGTCTGCCCTCTTTCCTCACATCTAGTGGTGATCCAAGAAGAGGAAAGAAGCAAAGTTAAATAATTTCATTCAAAAAGAATATATTTTTATTCTACTTGAATTTAACATGAAAATATTAAATGGAAGACTAAAAAATTTTCTAAATTTTATGTAAATGTTTCTTTGTGTCAAGATATTTCCTAAGAAATTCTTCCATTTTATGAAAAAATGTTATAAAAATATTAAGAGATTGGGTTTTTTTTTTAAAATGACATTTTAGGCTATACTGATTCACTTCCTGGCCTAAAGGTTGAGGAAATTAGTATACTTAATATTTTTTCCATTTTCCAGTTTGGGTTAATTATATTATTGTTTTTACATTGTCAATGTTCATAGCATTTATATGTAGAATTTTCAGTTATATCATCTTACTTTTTAAAGATTTTATTTATTTATTTATTTATTTGGCAGAGAGAGAGAGAGAGAGAGAGATCACAAGTAGGCAGACAGGCAGACAGAGAGAGGGAGAAGCAGGCTCCCTGCTGAGCAGACAGCCCGATGCAGGGCTCGATCCTAGGACCCTGAGATCATGACCCAAGCTGAAGGCAGAGGCCATAACCCACTGAGCCACCCAGATACCCCATATATGGTCTTACTTTTTTATTTAAATGGATTTATTACTCAACAACATTTCTTTTTCCCTCAGTCCTGAGTTTAAGAGATGTCTAGAATAATACTTACTTTCTGTTAATAATAGTTATTTCTGGATATAGGTGTGTTGTTGTTTTGGGTTTCCTATTTTCTTCTTGCTCTGATATACTCCCTTAATTTTTTTGAGTAAGCAACAGTTGTACAAAAAACTAAAGTAATTTAGAAGAAAAAATTAATGGGCTACATTTATCACAGTATCTAACACTGTGATTCAATATGTAGTCCAGGCTAAACAAATACAGGCATAAACTGAGGGAGAAATGGTATCATAATACTAACCCTGGGAACCATCAGAGAGACGTGTGGAGGCTAGGCAAGAGAACTTTTATGGGAAGATATTTCAAACATAACACAGAAAGTAAAAACCACTAAGAAAACTGCAACAGATAATATAAAGTATACCAAAAAATGGTGATGTAATTTTTGTGAAGGTCATACTTATTGACAAATAAGCGTTATGTAAATTATTTATTAAAGATTTCCCATTTCCCACAGTACTCTTGCTTTACTAAATTTACATCAAAACAACTTCAATGACAATAATACAATAATAGTAGGGGATTTTAACACTCCCCTCACTGAAATGGACAGATCATCCAAGCAAAAGATCAACAAGGAAATAAAGGCCTTAAATGACACACTGGACCAGATGGACATCACAGATATATTCAGAACATTTCATCCCAAAGTAACAGAATACACATTCTTCTCTAGTGCACATGGAACATTCTCCAGAATAGATCACATTCTTGGTCCTAAATCAGGTCTCAACCAGTATCAAAAGATTGGGATCATTCCCTGCATATTTTCAGACCACAATGCTCTGAAGCTAGAACTCAATCACAAGAGGAAATTTGGAAAGAACCCAAATACATGGAGACTAAACAGCATCCTTCTAAAGAATGAATGGGTCAACCAGGAAATTAAAGAAGAATTGAAAAAATTCATGGAAACAAATGGTAATGAAACACAACGGTTCAGAATCTGTGGGACACAACAAAGGCAGTCCTGAGAGGAAAATATATAGCGGTACAAGCCTTTCTCAAGAAACAAGAAAGGTCTCAGGTACACAACCTAACCCTACACCTAAAGGAGCTGGAGAAAGAACAAGAAAGAAACCCTAAACCCAGCAGGAGAAAGAAATCATAAAGATCAGAGCAGAAATCAATGAAATAGAAACCAAAACAACAACAGAACAAATCAACGAAACTAGGAGCTGGTTCTTTGAAAGAATTAATAAGATTGATAAACCCCTGGCCAGACTTATCAAAAAGAAAAGAGAAAGGACCCAAATAAATAAAATCATGAATGAAAGAGGAGAGATCACAACTAACACCAGAGAAATACAGACAA
>NW_019154134.1:14755031-14801606 GCF_002288905.1 Enhydra lutris kenyoni | reverse complement strand
GGGGTCATGAACATTGGGGAGGGTGTGTGCTATGGTGAGTGCTGTGAAGTGTGTAAACCTGGCGATTCACAGACCTGTACCCCTGGGGATAAAAATATATTATATGTTTATAAAAAATAAAATTAAAAAAAACGGTGAAAAAAAAAACAACTTCAATATTATGTAAAAGTATGAAAATGTGAACAAGTGATTTTAAATAGAGTACATGGTATGGATTAAATAAGGAAAGAGAGGCAGAAATTTTTCTGGTATTCAGCTAGACTTTGATCAGCATGAATTAGAATTATACAAATTGGCTTCTAGAGGATCATGGAGTTTTATACAGTGTTTCTTTCACAAATGGAGTTGCATGTGGCTGATCCTCTTAGTCACTGAAACTTTTCCTATTTTAAGCTTAAGGACTGTTGGCCCTGCCTTCTTTATCTAATGCATGTAGAGACACTGAAGTCCCTCTTTCACCTGCATGCCCCTTTTATATGGCTCCTGGACCAGTTGTGATGAGGACAAAAAGTACATCGTAAGCCTCTATTCTGCTCAAGAATGAATCACACTATTGTAGGTCTATAAAATCAAGTCTAATCCAAGTGTAGCCTTTCTGATAGTAACTAAAAGATGGTGGTGGTGATGATGATGATGGTATCATATCTTATTTTCCTAATTTTAATTTCAGATTCTCTTCTCACTAGGTGGGTGGGAGTTCCCAAGTTACCCAAGAAGTACTTTGCTTGCTCTTTCAAGACAGAGGAGCCATTAGATAAATGGTGCTCTTACTTATCTGACTTGAAGATTACCCTTCCTAACTGCCTAGTCTAATGAGCAAGCTTAGATTCTTTGGGTACAGATGCCTTCCCAAATCAAGTTCACTGCATCTTTTTGACCATGGGACTCTGATTTGGCTTGCCTTCAAGTCAGTCTCTAACTAGAGTCAGGGTAACTTTTTCAAGCTCAAATTTGATCTCACAGCTTCTTTGCTATGGCACCCCTTGATGCTTAAAATCCATACTTATTAACTTTACTACAAGGTTTACTACTTCATGGTCTCAGCTATGCTTTATTCTCTAGCTCTGTCTCTGGTGTCTCATCCTTTGCATGCATTCCACACATTCTAAAACCCCATTAGTTCTTAGAATGTATCATAATCTTTGACACCTACTCCTCGTGGCCTACCACACTCCTCTCTTCTACTTCCCTTTTATATAGAATTCACATTTACCTTTCAGATCTCAGCTTCTATTCCACTTTCTCTGCAGAGACTTCTGAACTCTGATATTGGTACACAAGTTCCCTAATGTTTATCCTTACTGTTACACTTGGAATACAATATTTTAACTGCCTGTTACTTCTTTGTAATATCCACTAGCCCAATAAAACCAAGTCATTTTACTTTTATAACCCAAATAACTAGCACAGAATCTGACACACAAGGTGTATTCAGCACTCAGTAAATATGTCAAATACTACACTAACACTAAAAAAATAATTCATTTCTCTCTTTTTTTTAAAGATTTTATTTATTTATTTGACAGACAGAGATCACAAGCAGGCAGAGAGGCAGGCAGAGAGAGAGAGAGGAGGAAGCAGGCTCCCCGCGGAGCAGAGAGCCCGACGCGGGGCTCGATCCCAGGACCCTGGGATCACGACCCGAGCTGAAGGCAGAGGCTTCAACCCACTGAGCCACCCAGGCGCCCCTAATTCATTTCTCTTAAGCACTGGCAAAATGTATCAACGGTAAGTGTGTGAACACTTTAACTCAGCAATTCTAGGCATGCACTGTAAGGTGCCAAAGGTGTTCAAGCACCTGGACAGGTGCGAAATACGCTATTCATTATAACACTCTTTATAATGCGAAATGTCTACTTAAAATAATCAGACTATATAATACAAATTATATAATAAAAACAAAGTATTATTTAATTTATATAGAATTGTGTGTTTATGAATGTGCGCATGCCTACACACAAAAACAAAAATAGGGGCACCTGGCTGACTCAGTCAGAAGAGCCATGTGACTCTTGATCTCAGGGTTTTGAGTTTGAGTCCCACATTGGGTGTAGAGTTAACTTAAATAAATAAACTTAAAAAAAAAAAAGAAAAAGATTTGAAAGGAGGCTTACCAAAATGAAAACAATGATTAGCTCTGTAGAGTACAACGCTATGGGACAATGATTTTATAAACTCTAAATTCTGATTATAAAGATTAACCTATTTCTGTTTAGAAAAAGAAAAGTCTCTCTTTTCAGGGGGAATATTTCAAATGATTTCATCTGAATATTAATGGTAGATATTATGATCCATTGTTCCTTCCGTACTCTTTTTAAAAAAAAAAAATTAAAACTAAGAAGTTAAACTTAATTAAAAATACTCTGACAGCCAGAACACTTAACGTATTTTACTGATTTTTGATTTCCACAATGGTTTCACTGCATAATCTTAGATATTTTAGAGTATTTTAGTAGCGTATATAAAGTCGAACACAGGAAATATCTGAATCCTTACATGTTTAGATTTATCTTTTTGCAAGACAAATGAAATTTAACATACAGAATACTCCAATTTGTACTCATAAGTCTATTACTACAATGACAGTATTGAATCTTTAAGCAAATGTTCCTTAAAATCTCCACTGTGATTTAATTATCCAAGGATAAATAAACTCGCTTTATGAATGTGATGAAACGACAAGCCCAGGTCATTACAAAAACATTTTGCTCAAATTTGATCACACCTCTTACAACTAAACATTTGGAGCCCACTTGATATATGCTTCTGTTCTATGGCTCTAAGCCACTAAGAATGTTTTGGAGAAGGAATATAAACTTTTTGTATTTTTTATAAAATTTTTTTCTTTTCTTTTCTATCCTAAGGGTCATAGGGGCAAGAGATTGGGGAAGAAGTTAGGAAACAAGACAGTTAGGGTAGAAGAGGAAAGGTTTTACAGTTTTTCAGCAGTAAACAAAAATGCTTCAAATTGAGAGAGAGGAAAAAAATAACTAATTTTCTTTCCTTTCTAACTCCATAAACCACACAGTGCAATATAAGTATTGTGGATACAAAAGGCACTAAGCCACAGCAGGGGCCATTGGCTTGTGCTTCCTTACTTTTTTAAAAACTTTCACCAGCATTGTGGCTAAAGATGTATTCTAAATTAAGCTACACATTTTCTACTTCTAGAACTCCATCTGGCATTTAGCTGAAAACAAGTTGCATCCTCAGAGGCATTAGTGATGGGATGCAAAAACAGACCCATCCCTAGGGTACTGCTGCAGAAAAGGCCAGTTTTTCTTTTTTCTAAGTTTGTGTAGGACTTAACTTTTCTGTGGGTTTCCTACTCTGTTACCACCCGGCAGATGAACAGGACCAAAAATTTTGCCTGAACTGTGCTAGACCAGCCCTTCAAGAAAATAAGGACAAGATATGGGCCAGGAAAAGCACTTTGGAAACTACTTGCACCTAATAAAAACATATTTTTAACTTAGCTAATGTGAAATTCAAACTAGTTCAATCCAAATGGAAAAGATGCTTTATTTATATTTATGTGGGTTCTTAATTTAGGCTTGATGCATGCTTCATGAATAAAAGCTACCATTTTATAGAATAAGATGCACATATGATTGTGGATCCCTTTGCTTTTCATTAAACTAATATGAGATATGGGGAAAGATTCATTATTTGTCCTTTTTTTTTGTCAATAAGGTAAAATTTTCCTTTATTTTTTATTAAAAAGTTATAATCAACAAAGTAATATGATTAGAATTTCCCATGGTTACTTTTATCTTTTTTCTCTAATCCCCAAATTTTCCAAGTACTGTGCCTATTTAATAAAATAAGCACATCCATGCCTACTATCTCATTTAATTCTAGCCAATTGAGCAACTCCAACTAAGGCCCTAGATATAGTAGAGCAAAATGAACCACCCTCTTTGTACCCTGTCTGAATTCCTGATCTATACAATTATGTTTCTTGTTTTAGTGACTACGTTTTTTTAATTTAAATTCAATTAATCAACATACATCATTAGTTTTTGATGTACTGTTCAGTGACTCATCGGTTGTGTATAACACCCAGTACTCATCACATCACATGCCCACCTTAATGCCCATCACCCGGCCACCCCATCCCCCCACCCACCTCCCTTTCCACAACCCTCAGTTTGTTTCCATGAGTCAAGAGTCTCTCATAGTATGGATAAAGAAGACGTGGTATGTATTCACAATGGAATACTATGCAGCCATCAAGAAACCCCCAAATCTTGCCATTTGCAATGACTTGGATAGAATTAGAGGGTATTATGCTAAGCGAAATAAGTCAATCAGAGAAAGACAATTATCATATGATCTCTCTGATATGAGGAATTTGAGAGGTAGGGCAGGGGTTCGTGGGGGGAAGGGAATGAATAATGAAACAAGATGGGACCAGGGAGGGAGACAAACCCCGAGACTCTTAACCTCAGGAAACAAACTGGCTGGGGCAGGGGGTGGGGAGGAATAGGGTGGCTGGGTCATGGACATTGGAGAGGGTTGTGCTATGGTGAGTGCTGTAAATTGTGTAAGACTGATGACTCACAGACCTGTACCCCTGAAACGAATAATACATTATATGTTAATTTTAAAAAAAGTCTCTGGTTTGTCTCCCTCTGATTTCTTCCCATTCAGTTTTCTCTCCTTTTCCCTATGATCCTCTGCACTATTCCTTATATTCCACATATGAGTGAAACCATATGATAATTATCTTTCTCTGACTCACTTATTTCACTTAGCATAATACCCTCCAGTTCTGTCTATGTCAATGTAAATTTATCCTTTCTGATGGCTGAGTAATATTCCATTGGTCACTCAGTTTTGGAATGGTTTTATACAGCAATAGATAATTGAAACAGGACTACAATATGATATGTATATACCCAGCTGCCAAAAGCTGCTAACAGGTCCTCTGTGGGTGTGATTCTTAAATTACCCAACAGTGGGACCCTGTCAGCGGTTCCACTTTTTTGGCTTTGTATTGCTAGATTTCTTAAACCTGATAGCTATCAGGTGAATTCCTGACTGAGAATATCCTGCCCACACACAGGCATTTGTCTTTGTCTTTTTCTGAACAGTGGTAGAGCACTAGTCAGTGAGTAAATGTGGTGAAAAAGGAAGTCTAGTCTTAATTAGGCCATGATGAATGAACTGAATACTAGAATTTAAAGCCTTGGAGGCAATTTTTTTTTTTTAATTTTATTTATTTATTTCACAGAGAGAGATCACAAGTAGGCAGAGAGGCAGGCAGAGAGAGAGATAGAGGAGGAAGCGGGCTCTCCGCCAAGCAGAGAGTCCGATGTGGGACTCGATCCCAGGACCCTGAGATCATGACCTGAGCTGAAGGCAGCGGCTTTAAACCACTGAGCCACCCAGGTGCCCCCCTGAATACTAGAATTTAAACTGGTAATAAATGGTGCTGCCTAGACTTTATTCTTTAGAACAGTATACTGCCCAGATGTTAACCTGCTCAAACATTAAATCAAGCAAGAACTTAAAACGTCTCTAATCTGGTACCTTCTCAGAGAGAAGGGAATGAAAAATACATTGTCAATGGACACTTGTCTCTCGGCTACAAAAATATTGCTATTCTTTACAGGCTTTTACACATTCATAGATTTTTATCAACATACTTCTATTTTCAACCTAGGCTAGTTACATTAGCTAGCAACATATCTGGTCCATCACAAAGTGTTATTGTATAGAGACCATTACAGAAATATAATTTAATTCAGATCTGATTTCCAGAATTATAAGCAAATAGTATTATTTGCTTTTATATTATCATTGCTATTATACAGAAAGGCTGTGAAAAGACAACTAAGAATAAGTCAGTTTCTACTGCTTCCAAAGATTCTTTCAAATGCTTATCTTTAACTGAAACAGTTTCTATTCCTTAAGACTACCAATGACTTAAAATGATCTTCTTTCCTTCTGATGAACATGATATCCTGAATGATCCAAGTCCCTAAGTCTTTGAGGAATTACTATTGCAACTAAAGCAATAAGAGAACCTCACAAATTTCTTACCCCAAATGTCATCACGAAAAATAAAGATAAAACCTTGCTGAAAAACTTAACTATTAGAAGTTTGGACTGAAATATAGTAACCTTTCACATATAGAGTAAATTTCTGTAAGACAAATATGAAAGTAGCATAACAACTCTCAAAATATAAATACAGGAAATGTTTTGAGAAAATTTTAAAAGCTAACTCAGTTTTAAAGTATATGCTTATAGGGGTGCCTGGGTGGCTCAGTGGGTTGAGCCTCTGCCTTCGGCTCAGGTAATAATCTCAGGGTCCTGGGAATGGGCCCCGCGTCAGGCTCTCTGCACAGCGGGGAGCCTGCATCCCCGCTCTGTCTCTGCCTGCCTCTCTGCCTACTTGTGATCTCTGTCTGTCGAACAAAGAAAGAAAAATCTTTTTAAAAAAAAGTATATGCTTTATAGTATTTTTTCTAATAAGGAAAACTATTTGCATATACTTTTCAAAAGATACTCTACAGAAGTTTTAATTAGAACATAAATATATTGGGGCACCTGGGTGGCTCAGTCAGTTATGTGTCTGCCTTTGGCTTAGGTCATGATCCCAGGATCCTAGGATTGAGCCTCGCATAGGGTTCCTTATTCAGTGGAGAGCCTGCTTCCCCCTCTCCCTCTGCCTGCAGCTCCCCCTGCTTGTGCTCTTTCTCTCACTCTCTCTCTCTCTCTCTCTGTGTCAAAATAAGTAAAATCTTTTAAAAAATAAAGATAAATATATTAACATTTTAAAAACTTAAACAATTAGAACAAATTATTTGTGTTCCCATAAATACAGACATTAAGTGGTGAGCACTGGTGATGTAACTGGCCCATCAAAGGACCTTATTTTGCTTTTATAAGAGATAGTGAAGTATCTGCTTAAAAAAAAAAAAAATCCTTAACGTTGCAGATTGAAATCATCTAAAAAAAATCACAAAATAGCGGCGCCTGGGTGGCTCAGTGGGTTGGGCCTCTGCCTTCGGCTCAGGTCACGATCCCAGGGATCTGGAATCGAGCCCCACATCGGGCTCTCTGCTCAGCAGGGAGCCTGCTTCCTCCTCTCTCCCTCTCTGCCTGCCTCTCTGCCCGCTTGTAAGTCTTAAAAAAAAAAAAATCACAAAATATGGGATGCCTGCGTGGCTTAGTTGTTAAGCATCTGCCTTTGGCTCAGGTCATGATCCCAGGGTCCTGGGATCGAGCCCTGCATCAGGCTACCTGCTTGTATTCCCTCTCTCACTGTCTCTGTCTCTGTCAAATAAATAAATAAAATCTTTTTTAAAAACCCCACAAAATATGCATCCAAAAGAATAATCTATAAACTATGTCAGTCTTATAATTCCCCCTAATCCAAGCTTCCTCCTGCTAGTTGAATCTACATTTAACCTGTTCATCTTATGACTTTCTTACAAACATCCAATTTTTTTCTTTGCTTATCCATTGGAAGCCTAAAACAGGAGTGCATTAAATGGGGAAAGAATTTTCTCCAATAAAAGTGAGGGTAAGAAGAATATGTCTGAATAAAAAAAGTTACTCCCATTTCTTCAGTGTGAGAGTTATTCAAACTTCCATACCCTTATCTTTCTTGTCCTATTAAGTAAATAGGAGAACCTGAGAAAGCTTTCTGAAGAATCCTTTTGTATTCAACCAAATATTAATGAAATGGCCATGATAGAGGGATTACTTATGTAGGTACAGTGTTACCACCGTATCCCTAACTGCTCACGGAAGCTTGCTTTGGTCATTATTCAATAAAAATTTATCTCTGTAAGGTCAAAATAAGATGTTCTACTCATTTAAGCCTAGTAGCACTTGGTTTTGAGTCATAAATACAGCAAAACTATACCTTACACATTTATTATAACACTTCCAAAGAAACAGTGAATTATTTTAAACATAGAACTAATGGAGCCCTGCTCTATATCAACACTTTAAAGGTGAAACACTTACAAACCACCTATTATGCCACATGTTCAGAGAAAGATATATATCTTCTAGTTGCAAACACAAAAGTCTCTGAGAATGTTGCTTTCACTCAGTGCTATCAAAAATACTACTTAACGCATTCTTCTGCAATAACTAGTAAGGAGTTAAAACATTCTGTTCTCTTACTTACTCTCAAATAATTTTTTTCAAATATGACAACAACAATAAATCTCTTTTTCAAAAAGCCAAGAATTGCTAATTATTATACCATTAATATTGAAGTCACAAAGCATTTATTCAAGATAGCAAAAGTTTAAACATGACCACACTAACTATAAACTTGGCTCAGAGCACCAGTGATCTCATATCATCCTGTAGGCACTGCAGGGGAGAAAAGAAGAGAAAAACTAAACACCACAATTCTAAATGTAGTAAACTGGATTTTTTTTTTTTTCTTGACAAGCCTCTTAAAAAAAAAAAACAACTCTAAAACCTCAATTCCTATGTACACTGAATGGTTTTCTTATAGAGGAATTGGCATTGTTTGTCTTTCACAGGTATTATAAAAAAAATCACTGGACTGAAAGTAAGAAGCAGACTACTGAAGCCATGGATAGTTTATGACTCTAAGCTAGAACAGTGATGGGTGTTTATAAGAATAACACATAAAAGTCAACATCAGTGCTGAAAAGTGGAATATTAATAGTGCAACAGCCATAGAAGAGATATTTCTAAGATGTGTCTTCTTTATTTTACCCTAAAGCACAGCACATTGAGTCTATTAATAATCTCTATCCAAGATTAACATTATAAGGCAAACACAAACATTATAAGGCAATATTATAAGGCAAAACATTATTATGTTTTATGAAAACATTAAAGTTTTAAGATTTCAACCATGGACTTTTATAAAACAGAAGTTATGTGTAGGGTATTGCACAAGGCACCGAAGTCAAAATTATGTCAGTACTCCTCACACCCATTCAGACAGTTACTGTTAAAACAAACAAACAAAAAAACAGAAAATAACAAGTGTTGACAAGGATGTAGAGAAATCAGAAACCTTGGGTACTGTTGGTGGGAATGTAAAATGGTGCAGCAATATGGAAAACAGTATGGTGATTCCTCAAAAAATTAAAAGTAGAATCAACTTATGAACCAGCAATCCCCTCTGTGGGTAAATGTCCAAAAGAACTGAAAGTATGACCTCAGATATTTGCACACTCATGTTCATAACAGCATTATTCACACTAACTAAAATGTGGAAGCAATTCAAGTGTCCATTAGTAGATGAATGGATGAACAAAATGTGGTATATAAATACGGTAGAATATTATTCAGTCTTAAAAAAGGAACCTGATAAATCCTATAACATGGATGAACTTTGAGGTAATTGATGCTAAGTGAAATAAGCCCATCACAAAAAGAAAAATACTGTATGACCTTACTTATATGGGGTACCTAAACTAGTCAAATTCATAGAAACAGAAAGTAGAACTGTGGTTGTCTGCAACTTGGATGGAAGGGAAAATGAGGAGCTATTTAATGGGTAAAGAGTTTGCAAGATGAAAAGTTCTGGAGATTGGCTGTACAATATGAATATACTTAACGCTACTGAACACACTTAAAATGGTTAGGATGGTAAATTTTTTATTTATATTTTACTACAATTAAAAAAAATTTTTTTAAAGGTTTTATTTATTTGAGAGAGAGAGTGCACACATGAGCAGGGGCAAAGGGGGAGGGACAGGGAGAAGGAGACTCCCAACTCAGTAGGGATCCTGATGTGGGGCTCAATCCC
The DNA here is from genome assembly GCF_002288905.1 of Enhydra lutris kenyoni. Lineage (NCBI taxonomy): Eukaryota > Metazoa > Chordata > Mammalia > Carnivora > Mustelidae > Enhydra > Enhydra lutris. Next base: position 14,791,843 of record NW_019154134.1, on the reverse strand, counting down.
AGGACCCTGGGATTATGATCTGAGTGAAGGCAGACACTTAACTGAGCCACCCAAGTGCCCCCTAAAAAAGGATTTTTTAAAGTGATTTCCTGGGTGGAAGAAAACAGAAATTATGTCACTACTTTGCATATGATAATGCTTAGTAAGTATTAAGTAAATTAAAATTTTTATAAAAATTGAATTGTAATTGACACACACTGTTAATTTCAGGTGTACAACATAAAATAATGCAACAAGTCTGTATGTTATGCTATGCTTGCCACAAGTGTAGCTCCCATCTGTCACCATATAATGGTAATATAATACCACTGTCTGTATTCCCTGTGCTACACCTTTCATCTCTATGACTTATTCCATAACTAGAAGCTTGTCTGTCCCACTCACCTTCACCTATTTGCCCATTTCCTGCCACCCAGCCCTCCCTCCCCAAACCATCAATTTGTTCTCTGTATTTATGGGTCTATTTCTGCTTTGTGTTTATTCATTTGTTTTTTTAGATTCCACATGTAAGTGAAATCATATATTATTTGTCTTTCTTTGTCTGAGTTATTTCACTTAGCATTTATACACTCTAGGTCCATCCATATTGTTGTAAATGGCAAGATCCCATTCTTTTTTTATGTCTGAGTAATATTCCTTAACACACACACACACACACACACACACACACACACACCCCACTCTTACTTATCCATTCACCCACTGATGGACACTTGGGCTGCTTCCTTATCTCGGCTATTGTAAATAATGCTGCAGTAAACATAGGGATGTGTATGTCTTTTTGAATTAGTGTTTTTGTTTTCTTTAGGTAAATACCCAGTAGTGGGTATTTACTGGATTTGCTGGATCATATGGTAATTCTATTTTTAGTTTTTTTTGAGAAACCTCCACACTGTGTTCCACCGTGGCTGCTCCAATTTATATTCCTGCCAGCAGTGCAGGGAGGATTCCTTTTCCCCCATATCCTCACCAACACTTGTTAGTTTTTATCTTTTTGATTCTAGTCATTCTGACAGATGTGAGGTGATATCTCATCATACTTTTGATTTGCATTTTCCTGACGATTAGGGATGTTGAGCATCTTTCATCTGTCTGTTGGCCATCTGCATGTCTTCTTTGGAGAAATGTCTCTGTCAGGCCCATTTTCTTAATGGCACTGTTTGTTTGTTTGTTTGTTTGTTTGTTTTGGTGTTGAGTTGGAGGAGTTCTTTATATATTTTGGATATTAACCCCTAGTGGATAAGTATCTTCTCCCATTCACAGAAGGATGCCTCTTTGTTTTACTGATGGTTATCTTCACTGTGTAAAAGCTTTTTATTTTGGTGTGGTCCGAATAGTTTATCTTTGCTTTTATTTCCCGTGTCTCAGGAGATGATATCCTTGATGATATGCTGGAATAAGTCTCAGAAGTTTTGCACTGCTTCCTCAGAGAAAAGCAGGTGTTCATTGAGTCAGAAGGAGACTTAAGTTCATTTGTTATATGCACAAATAAAAGTTATATCCACACCTTCTCCCACAGTACCTCTGGCAAAGGGCCACTAACTCCCATTTGAACATCTGCACTTCTCTGTGATGGCAGCTCCATTCCATTTTGGGCCTGGTCTATCTGTTAGACAGTTTCTCCTTATTACTGAATCCAAATCTGTCTCCTAGTAACTTTCATTCATTTATCCTGGTTCTGTCCTTAGAAGCTCTAGAGGACAGAAAAAAATCTAGTTCTTCTTTCATAGGAACACATTTCAATATAAAGGGGTTATGGGAAATGCCCTAGTATCATAGTCACTATTTTCTTTGCGGTAAGTCCACCAGCCCATTGCCCTGAAGGATGGGCAACAGAATCCAACTAATTCTACACCGTTTTCTCTTAAAATAGAGTTCAAAAAGATCTGCTTACAAGTTTTCAAAGAAATGTGAATTCATTTGAAATCATTTATAATTTTAAGTTTTCTAAAATGCCAGCCTTTAATTTCATAACTAAAGGGATTTAATTTCATAACTAAAAGGGATTTACTTCTTGAATCTCCTGCAGCCAAACCCTGGAACTCCATTCGGCTCTTCTGTCCTCCCAAGTAGCTCTCAGATATCTAATAAATACTGCTAGCAAAGTGCTTGGGCTAAAGGTTATGACAGAAGCATAATATCTTATTAATTGCCATTTAATTTTCATTTGTGTTGGAGATTTTAGCTGTTCAGCACTTACACAATCCAAAGTGATTAATCCACTTTTAGTTACTGTGTTCATTGGGCTCACTTATGTACACATAAACATGGAGTAATACTAGGCATTAGTTTGCAGCAGCTACAAATTAATTAAGCACTCTAACCAATTATTTATGTTTTAATCTCTACAGAAATCTCTTATGTTTTGGTTCTAGTGAAAATTTATTTCAGGAAATAATAAAAGTAATTTAGGTAAAATATCATTTTTTAAAAATTATACTTATAAGCTATGCTAAGTTATAGTGAGAGGCTATGTCATGCACTTGAAATAAGTGTTGGTAAACTTTTTTGAAAAGTTTGGCTTCAAGTACTTAAGTGAAATTTTTTATTAGTTTTAAAGGGCTGGAATACACCTGAAAAGGGAAAAGAAAATAAGTAAGATAAATGTGACTAAATTTTCAAAAACTATAGAATAAATGAGCATGCAGGCCCTGAAGTGTTCAATAAATCTTGAGTTGAAATGAGCAGGCTTTTTATTCAGTATCTTTTTTTTTAAATGAAAAAATCTTTTTGTTTAAATGAAATCATATAAGTAAGTTTGATATTTCTCAAAATTTTCCAACATATTTTTATTTAAAAAAAAGAGAAATCTAGGGGCACCGAGGTGGCTCAGTGGTTAAGCCTCTGCCTTTGGCTGAGGTCATGGTCTCAGGGTCCTGGGATAGAGCCTCGCATTGGGCTCTCTGCTCATGGGGGAGCCTGCTTTAGCCTCTCTCTCTCTGTCAAATAAATAAATAAATAAATAAATAAATAAATAAAATCTTTGGGGAAAAAAAAGAAAACTCTATATAGTTATCTGACTGGGTACAACTACATTTCCATTTTGACTTTCCAATACTATAAAAAATTCTGTTAATGTCCAGAAAGAGAGAGGCAAGTAATTTCTTTTCTTTTTTTTTAAAGGTTTTATTTATGTATTTGACAGAGATCACAAGTAGGCAGAGAGGCAGGCAGAGAGAGAGGGAGAGGGAAGCAGGCTCCCTGTCGAGCCGAGAGCCCGACGCGGGACTCAATCCCAGGACCCCGAGATCATGACCCGAGCCGAAGGCAGCGGCCCAACCCACTGAGCCACCCAGGCGCCCCAGTAATTTCTTTTTTGAAGCACCTGTGATCTCCCTCGAATCGTAACATCTCAGTTCCTTTCATTTTCAACGTAGAAAAAAAGGTTCTTTTCTTCTCTCAGAATTCTTTCTACTATATGCAGATTTACCCAAACAATTATATAGATTTAAGTTTTATTGGGATGGAGCGTGAAAAGAGGACTCATTTCTGCATATTGCCAGTCTCTCCTGAGTATTCTGTCATTAATAGTCTATGTGAAACTAAAATTGCAAATGAAATGCCTTAACACTTAAAATGCACACACCTACACACACCCACACACACACCCCCACACAACCCAAACCCTCCGCGTTAATTAGAAATGAGATGCTAAAATGAATACTTTGTCATATATGTAGCAAAACTTGGATTCTATTCTTTCTTGAATAGAGAGCTATCTTTAATTTTTCCATGGTGAATTTGGAATTCCTTATCTCTGAGCTTCCTGATAAATAGTAGTGGTCTACTCAGAATCTCAAAATAAATGAAAACAGCAAAGGTGTTAAAAATCTTAGCAAGCTTCAGCAATTATACTTACTTTCTTCCTTTTTACTGACATACACAACTGACAATCAATTGACGAGGGTTTTCCAAGAACTATCATCTCATAAAAATACAGATTCTTCATAGAATCCCTGTTTAAGACCTTAAAAGATTAAACATTCTAACATTAACATTAATGTTAGAACAATTAATTGTTCTCATGTAAATAATCTCTCTTTTTTTTTAAAGATTTTATTTATTTATTTGACAGAGAGAGATCACAAGTAGGTAGATAGGCAGAGAGAGGAGGAAGCAGGCTCCCCGCCGAGCAGAGAGCCCGATGCGGGACTCAATCCCAGGACCCTGAGATCATGACCTGAGCCGAAGGCAGAGGCCTAACCCACTGAGCCACCTAAGTGCCCCCATGTTCTCATGTAAATAATCTCTTTAAAGTAAACCATTACAAGGGACTTAAAGATTGACACTTGGGCTTTACTGGCAAAAGTATTTTGAGGAAAAATTGGAATTTGAAAACTATATTAGAACTCATTACTTGCTATGCTAAAGAGCTGTAGATTTATTCTCCTGGCTGTTGGGAGCCATTAAAAAAATGTGAGCAAAATGGAGGGGGGACTCCTCCAGCAACTCCATCAACACATAAAAGGCCAGATGGTAGACTGAAAGAAGGGAAACCAGTTATATTTCAGTATTATAAGCCAGGGGTCAGCAATATTTCTATAAAGGACAAGACAGTAAATGTTTTAGGTTTTGTAGACCACACAGTCACGATCATAACTACTTACTTAACTCTGCTTCTGTGGTATAAAAGCAGCAATAGAAAAAATGTAAACAAGTGAGTGTATCTATGTTCTACTAAGTCTTTTGAAAACGAGAGATTCAAAAAAAGGTGGCAGGATGGATTTGGTTTGTAGGCTATAATCTGCCAACCCCAATTCTAAGTCAAAAATAAAAAGTAGAACTTGGCAAATATGGTGGCAATGAAGATGTAAAGAGATAGATTTTAAAGATTTAAGCGAAGATCTGGTAGGTTTTGGTGACTGACTAGATAGAGAGGTAGACATTATAGAAATAAGAGTCTAGGATGACTTCCAAATTTCTAGCTTGGGCAAGTAGAAATATGTGGGTGAGAATAGCCATTGAGAGAAGGAGTCTAAGATGGGGAGTAATTTTGGTAAAAATGGTGATAATTTCTGTTTTGGACATGTTCAATTTGAAGTTCCTGTGGGACATCTAATTCAGACAGTTTAAAAGTGAGGGGATGTAATAGAGACAGTAAGTATAGTGTGCTTTTCCACCTCCACAGTGTATCAATCACCACATCCTCTCAATTCTTCCTTATGAAACTTCCAAATTCCCTTTTTACTCCCCATTCCCAATGCCTTGGTTAGCCCTTTATGACCTGGGCTATTGGAATAGTTTCAGAATTGGTTTCCAGGCATCAAGCCTTGGGTCCTCTAATATATTGTCTACACTATGGCCAAAGGAACCATTCTAAGATATAAATCTGAAATAGCCCTGCCCATGCTTGAAACTACAACAGCTTCCCAACAGTGCATATAAGCCCTTTAGTGATCTGACTTCTACTTGTTTAGATAGTGACAAGCAATCACAGTAGCTCTCTTTTGCTTTTGTTTGGTGCATACTGTTACCTTCAGCTGAAAAAAAACGTGTTTCATAGAAAGACTTGTAGACATTATGCTCAAATATTAACAGCTCTACACAGATTGTGTAAATGATTTTTTTTCTATTTTACCTGCTCTTTTCTTAAAATGTATGGAATGACTACATATTACTTTTTTTTTTAATGAAAAGGGAAAGTTCAAAACACACACAAGAACAACAACAAACTCCCTTTCCTATCAACTCCTTCCCATCAGTCTTTGGGAAGGCTTTGTCTTCACATTTATTATCCCCTGAGGTCACTATTCATGCACGTGCAGCAGTCATCCCTCTCTTGCCTGGCTTCCGTGGCTGCAGAGCTCAGTTCTCAGCTTTGCACACTTGTTTCCACCACACTGACTCTCAAACAGACCAGCAGGTGATTCAGCTCTGGAGAGGGCAAGCTGGAAGAGCTATGTCACTGGCAGGAAGCTCATCTGGCCTTAGAGATTAGGTTTAAGAGACGTTATAATTTGCAGTTCTGGCCACAGGTGACCTTGCAGAGACAGTTACAATGCCCCTTATAAGAAGTGTCAGGAATTCTCTTTGATTCCATCTTCTCTGGGCACTCAATCAGGTTCTATGACTGGTTGTTTCTTCTTTTACAACCAACTTTCCCCTCCCACCCCCATCTTCTCTTTTCTATGTTTTTATCAAGTGATTTAATCTCTCTTGTATAACTGTCCAGATTCCTCACTGATCTTTTTGCCTCTAGTCTTCCACCACTGTAATCCATCTTATTAATGTAGTACTCATAAACTTGAATAGATCTCTGAAAAAAGCTGAAACAGTACACCTCATGATCTCCACACTTCTTTTCCCAGTATTTACCTGTAGAGATAGTTGGGCCTCTCCCAGATTCCTCACTAGACCCCATTCTTTCCCACTTGCAGGTACTTTCTCAAATCCCCTCCAAAAAGGAAGATCATCCTTCTACCGTCTTTATCCTACTAAATTTTAAGGCTTAAATACTACCTACCCCATTAAGCTTTCCTTGTTCACGAAAGTCAACTTGAATTCCTTTAATACTGCCTGTATCATACATACTTACTCTCCAACTTCTGTCCTTACCCTGTTCCAAACGTCATTTTACTATAGCTTTTTTACCCTCATCTTCCTCATTTTGGAATCTTCACAGAGGCTACCATAATTCCCTGTACAAGGGATGAATACCAAATGAATATTTCTTCTCAAAAGTATTTTAGGGACTGATTGTCCTCACATGTCTAACTGCTGTGCACCTAATATATTTAAGACACTACATCAAAAACTAATGATGTACTGTTAAGTGGCTAACTGAACATAATAAAAATAAATAAACATATTTCTTAGTAAAGACAGAGGATGAAAATACAGTGATTGAAATCTTCAAGCTTTAAACATTACCAAATACTATATAAGAGAATACTTTAAAATGTAGTAGTACCCCCTAACTTATCCACAGGGGATACGTTCCAAGACCACCAGTGGATGCCTGAAACTAAGGACAGTACCAAACCATGTATAACTGTGTTTTTCCTATACATACATACTTATGATAAAGTTTGATTTATAAAGTAGGCATAGTATGACATTAACAACAATAACTAATAAAATAGAATGATTATAATAAAAAAAATAGCCTAATGAAAGTACTTCTTGGATACAAGTATTTCTTGAGCACTTAGTACATGTAGGCACAAAGATTAGGAATTCACAAAGAGGACTGAATTAAACTAACAAAAACCAGTCTGTGACATAAGAAAAAAATATATATATTCAGTTTCTGTCCCTGGTTCCTGACAGAGAAGCCTTAAAGCCCTTGTAATTTCCTGAGTGATGGGAGTGATAGAAGTGTTTTACTCAAAGCTCCTAAATTCCTTGGAATTTCCTGGATGATAGGAGCATCTTTTGTTCTGATAAGGCAACTCTTGGTGGGCTAACTGGAAAGCTCTGGATGGGCACTGGTCATTAGAAAGACCAAGCCCTGATTAGAAGCTTGGAACTTTTAGCTCTACTATTGTATCCTCTACAGAGCAGAGAGGGGCTGGAGAATGAGTTAATAACTAATCATCCCTATGTAAGGGAGCCTCGGTGAAGATCCCTCAACTAAGGAGCGTGGAAAATTGAGCTGTCCTAAGTATCCATATGCTGGAAGGGCAGTATACCCTAAACTTCATGGGGAAAGAAGCTCCTGTGCTTGTGACCCTTCAGATATTAGGTTATGTATCTCTTCATCTGGCTGTTCATCTACATCCTTTATAAAATCCTTTACAATAAACCAGCAAACAAAAGTGTTTTCCTGAGTTCTATAAGCTGTTATGGCAATTATTGAAACTGAGAAGGGGCTGTGGGAATCCCAGAATTGTAGCCAAGTTAGACAGAGGTTCTTAGAAGTAACCTGGGAACCTAGCATTTTTGATTGGCATCTAAAGTGGAGGGTAGTCTTGTGGGACTTGAGGGTCAAAAGCCTACAGTATAAGAAAGTATGGAATGGGATAGGGACAGAAGTTAGGAAGTAGGTGTGTATGAAACCCATGGGGTGTGTGCTAATTCTGGGTACTAAGTATCAGAATCGAGTTAAATTGTAGAACACCTAGTTGGTATCCACAGAGAATGACTTGCAGAAAATGCTCACATTGGTATGAGAAGCTTTGTGAATGGAGAAATAGTTTTTCCTTTTAGGTCCAACCTTGCATTGTTTGGAAACATTGTTTTCCTATCAAAGAAGAGATAGACCAGATGGCTTCTCAGTTCATCTTGAATCAGGTTTTCATATATTATTCATTATTTTTCATAAATAGCCTAAGCATATAGGGCCACAATCAAACCTTAGTATAAAAATCATTCTAAACACAAGTGATTTTACAAATTTGGTCAATTTAGATTACCATACTTTTGCTCCTTTTCTTTGATGCAAAAAATCTAGAGCTTACTAAGTTATTCTAAGATTCAAAGTTGTAAATTTCAGCTTTAATACTTATGGGGAAATGGGCTTTCCAGAACACTTGTAACTTAAAAGGCAGAGGACACCTGGGTATTAACTCTGCTTTCTCCCTCTGGATGAGAAAGTTCCTTGCTGACGCTTAGTTTGGTTCAAGAACCAGGAAAGTCTGGTAATTATAAACATTCCCTTAAAAGGAAGCCCAGAGATTGTTATTTCAAGTTCTTCTGGAATAGTGATGAAAATGGAATAGCCCACAGATTGCTAGTTCTCTTAGAATAGTAAATATAAAAGGGTAGTGACACAACAAGAAATGAACTTTCCTGATTCAGGGACCCTGTCAGACTTGCATGTATATTTTTATTAACAACTGCTAATCCCTAATAGGAGTCATGATGGTGAAGAGAAGCTTTGCTAAGATGTGCTATATCTGCTTCTGCTCTGACTTGACCTCTGATAACAATACTGGATCTGTGGTTAATTAAGTTGGGAACTAAAGTTAAAAAGCACATATGTGTATAATGAATGTATGTATGTTTTCTTCCTGTCAATCTATAACCCACCTAAAACACTGTACTTAAAGAAAAACTAACATAGCAAAGGCAATCTAATCACTTTTAAATAATGTTAATTAGGAATAAATCAGTTATGTGATCAATAGTGACTGTGAGAATGCTCATTTGATTAATTGAAGAGAATCTCAAGTAAGGAGAACTCTTCATCAGGACACAAAATGTAAATAATTCGAGAATCTCTAGGGAAAATGTACTGAAAAGTTTTTTTAAGACTTTATTATTATTATTATTTATTTGAGAAAGCGAGAGAGTGCACGAGCGGTGGAGGGGGGTGCTGGGGGCGGTGGGAGAGGGAGAAGCAGCCTCCCCACTGAGCAGGGAGCCTAACATAGGGCTTGATCCTAGACTCTGAGATCATGACCTGAGCCCAAGGCAGATGCTTAACTGACTGAGCCGCCGAGGCCTCCCTAGGAAGGTGCTTTTTAAGAGATACTTTAATGTCTTAGAAATGATACCTCAAAAGAGAAAAGGTTGAAAATGCCTTCTAAAGGAAATACTATTCAAAGTTTTCAACTTCAAAAATACTTCAAAAGAAAATGGGTTTCTAGAACCAGGAATAAATACTTCAGATTTCCTATTTTGGAATGTGTTGAGCAAAATTACACACTAAATTAATTACTAAGATGCAAATTTGTAAAATTCTAAATAAGGAAGATTCTTATAAGCAGTTTTTGTTTTGTTTGTTCTTAATGTCCAAAATGGGGGGGGGGGGGAAGATTAGTAAAATGGATTTTATTAAGCCTGGATTTCTTTCTTGTTGGCTTAAGGACAAGCCATTTTGCTATATAGTAATATATAAAACTAATGGTAGATATTAAACACAACTTTGCTGAAACCTTTTCCCGTTACCTAATGAAAAGATAACTAATTAGAATATTTTTATGAATTCTAAAACCAAATTTGGCACTTCAGTAGCGAACATAAGCAATGGAGTCACATTAAAAACTTATCAGGGTGCAAAAGTTCTTTTTAAGAGTTAACTAACATGAAGTAAGCTATTAAAGATTTTAACATCTTTAAATCCCAGTCTCCAAAACCAAAAAATGTAGTTACATATCCTAAAGATTACAATAGTATCATTTTGTACCAAATGTGTTAGAATTCCTTTCTGGAAATAAAGTAAGCCTCTGGTATATCTACTTTCATGCAAAAAAATAAATTTTATAAACCTTAAAAACTATAAACCTCATTCCAGAAATGGAGGAGAGCTGATTTTCTGAGGGTTTCTCATTTGTACCTAGAAGAGTCTTGAGCTCGAATGGCTTGCGACCTGCAATTACACATACCCCACAAATACCCCGCTGCAGACATGACTATTTGTTTGTAACATTTGGTGGGTATGAAGTGGCAAGCACAAAAGTCATCTTTCTGAAACTTCTCCTGGTGTATGGAAAATCTTAGTTTTTCTCGTTTCTGTAAACCAGTCCTGTAACTCAGATAAATACAACTTTTTTAGAATAGAAACATTACAGCAGTCTTGCTTTTCCTCAGCTAAACTTAGAGCATTCAATGATGGGCACATTTTCTGGGCTCCACCTTCTGCAAACAAATTTAAAAGTACTGAAAAGCAACCAAGGCTTTACATCACAGAATAACAGATTTAGGAACGAACACTGGAGAAATGTTACAAACAGTACTGTTGCCCTGTTGGGTGATTTAAACAGTAAGATTTATTGTCTCCTTCTAGCCTAAATTTTAAATGTGGATTTTGTCAAAGGTTCGTTCTAACTTAGATCAAATTAAGCTTGATGTGAATGGGCCAGCTCACTCTTAACCGCATACTAAAAGTAGGAAAATGATTTGCCTTTTTTTTTTTTTTTTAAAGGTCACATGCCTGGGACCTCAGCAAACAGTAGTATTATTAAAGGGAAAACTCCATGTGGTTCCAAGAATGGCAAAAACATCCTCACATAGGAAACTCTTGATTAGCAACTGAATGAAAGTAAAAATGTAACAGTTAAAGTGAAATCTAAAAACAGAATATATCCTATCATGCTCTGCAAAACCATAGCAAACAGTCAGTGGTATTTGTGCCTGGCTGCTGGAGATTCACCTCTTTCCTCTTTCCTGTCCACTGTGTTCTAAAGCCACCAGTTAAAGTCAGGTCACCTCAAAGGTGTAGGACTTGTAAATACTGAGAAGAAGTTGGGTCTGAGCAATATCCAAACTTAAGTGTAAGCTGTTTGCTGAGGGTTCACTAGATACCATTATTTTTTATAAAAGTGATTAAAATAATATAATCTCAGCCAAGTGCCTTGCATGTGATTAATGCTTACGTGAATACAGTATTATATAGTATTCAAATATCTGTTAAACTGGATGTAGGTTATAATTTATAAACTAGTTTACTTCTTCATTAATACTTTGTTCTTGAATTAAGACATCCGATATCTATTTTACCATTAAATTAAACTAGCAAATTTTAAATCTTTGTTTGGGTTTGACTACCCACATTTCAGGAGTCCCAAGACTCAAGTCTTTTTTCCTTAGGCAAGAATATAGTGGTTTCTCTCATTAAAAAAAAAAAAACAAATAAAAAACTTTAAAAAAAAAAAAAAGGAAGAAAAAAGACAAAAAACCCCACATAAGATATAAAAATAGCCTATAAAAAAGTCACCTGAGACAAGTCTGATTAATTTTGTTAGAGGCCATAATTCTGTAGAAGTTTAGAGAGAAAAGTAAATTATTGAAAGAGACTGGATCTTCCATATAATGTAAGAATATTAATATGATATTTAAGTTATACCAAAAACTTGACCATCAGTTCATGGAAAATGATTCCTTCTAATAGAAATGAATCCACATTACCTATATTTAGCAAAATAAATCATAGAGAAATATACAGCTATTTCCACTGCTAATTTACATAATGGAAAGTGGAAAAGTTTGCTGTTTCCACATCCCAAGCCAACTATATAATTATCTTTGCCAAACATCCAGCAATCTACAGAGTTTGAATGTATAAGATATCCATAGCCAGGATTACATCTGTTTTATGGACAAGCCTGTAATGGGAAGGAGGAACATAGATTAAGCCTATAATCCTCTGAAAATGTGATTTAGACTTTTACTTTACATTGAAAATAAGCATTCATTTATTTAGTAACTTTTTGAAAAGTAAAATTTCCAGTTATAAGGTTGGAAGATGTTTAATACTTAAAGACATTATGTTAATACATACTGAAGAGCTTGAGTGGAAATATACTATTGTTAGAAAAGTTTCTCCAGTCTACTATTATCTGCCTGAAAGGGTAGCTTTGTTTATCAAAACAAACAGAATTATACTTATAAATCTAAAAACCGTAAAAGTATATATTTATTATAAGGCTCTTCCATTTCTGTTTGGTTAATTCAGATTTCAAAAGATATGTCTCTGTACTGTTGAGAAGGAGATCTTTGCAGGCTCCAGAAACCTCCAGTTGTTTGGGTGGTGGGAGCCAGGGGAACTCCCGGAATTGCAAACTCTTTTCCAGTTCTACAAGTAAATCCAAGGACAATCTTTAGAAACAATTCTTGTTTCACCAAATATAAAGCTCACTTTTGGAGATGGCTCAGGGGAAAGGATTAAGAGCTTAGGTGTACACAAGTCTGAAGAAACAGCATAGTATAACATATGAATGGGAAATTTGGACCCTCGGTATAGAATACATATGTGTCCTTGGAGTTCACAAAGAAACACTTTAGTTTCAATCAAAACAAATGACGGAAAATACAAGAAAGGACATACATCAGTAAAAATAAAGTTGAGATAAATGCTTGGAAATCTCTCTACTTTTCCTTTTTTGAATGTGTAACTGCACTGAGCATTACCTTTTGGCTAAGTTGAGAAGAGTGATTATCATCTAGTCTAACTTAGAGTGAAAGGCATTTCACAGAACTCCAAAAACCAAATTATAAACATGAGGTTAAAACAAAATATGAAATTATTCCAGATCTTTTGTAGGATCCTAACAAATTACATCAAAGTTCTCTTGGTTAAAAAAAAGAAAATTTCCTTTTGTGTTTATGACATGTAGAAGAATACTGAGATAGTACGAGGAAACGTAATGTCAGAGCTTTATAGAAGGGTTCATTTAAAGTTCAAGTCAGAAAAGAACAGAGTTATGTTGCTGATTACAAAGATAACCAAAGAAATAGTACTTATTACCCTTTTATGCAAACAGATGTAATTCAATAAATGTTGAAATTTTTCAAAGAATCTAGTTTTACTTTATTTGTTTAGAAGGTTCAATTTGAATATTAATGATACAACATGATTTCTTTTAAAAGGGGGGGGCAAAGCTTGAGATTGCTTCCAAAAATATTTACAGTTGATTCTCCTCCCACTTCCTTTTTAGTGATACTATACAAATCACATTTTGTAATGTTATTACTGTTCTAACAGAATAATTACATTCAGTGTGGTCGATTAATAGCATAAAGGCTCCTGTGTGGTTAAAGCTACTTTTATATTCAATCAGAAGTTCTAGCAAATAAGTTCAAAAAAGATAGAAGTATTCAACACCTTGTGTGTTCTGGATAAATGATAGATTTAACTTTAGCAAAGACTAATTTTGACTATATTCAGAGACTCAACATTTTCTTCCTACACTGTGGGCAAAGATGGTAACTAACTTCTTAGCACAAAGCTCTGGGTGAAGACCGTAAGAAAAAAAGAATCAAAATTATGATTCTGTCACTGAGTTACACTTGATCTTAGCCAAAAGGCCGAGAAGCGATGTGTCACTGAGTTATCATCCTTCAAATAGATCCAAATTCCAAAGAATATATGAACTGAAGGCAAAAGCTTACAGAAAGAAGTACAAATGGTTGCTTAACTTTAAGACTAGTCAAGTTGTGCTATCATTTAATTCTGAAGACCAAAACAATCTGACAACCCCTTTATATCACACTGAAAATACCTCTTAAGGCCATTTTAAACTATAGAAGGAATCATCTCAAAAGCACAGAGTGATCCTTAAAAGAATCCAGTTATAAAATATATAAATGGAAGCTTTCCTCCATTACTGCTATCAAAGCAATTCAAAGTATACTTTGCAAACCGAAGTAGTATAAGCAAGGTATGCAAAGAACTGTCTCTTAGGGTCTTCAAGCTACAGTATGTGTCATCTGTTTGGTCTGGTTTAAGTATGAGCTGATTTAAAAGCAGTGAAATGATCTTGAATGGAATTTTCAAATATGGAATTGATGGAATACACACATAAATCTGTATAATACAAAATAATAACTTAAAAACACATAGGTTTATTCTATATGAGGTACTCTTCTGAGAAATTTATATATATTAACTCACATCCTCACACAAATACTATTATCTAGTACTATTATAAGCTTACTTTATAAATAATGCTGGGGTAATTAGTTACTCTAGCTCTCTAGAGCTCACAGCTAGGCAGAGCCAGATTCATTTTGTTCTAGAATCTCTACTCTATGTTCTTAAATCACTACACAGCCATTCTCAAAGTGTGGTTTGTGGACCCTGGAAAATCCTGAAACCACTTCAAGAGTCCACGAGGTCAAACTATTTTATTAATAATACTAAGATATGATTTGCCCTTTTCACTGTTTTGACTTTTGCTCTGATGGAACAAAAACAACAGTGGGTAAAACTGGTGGACCTGTAGCATTGAATCAAGGCAGTGGCTGAACACTGAGCTAAAGTCACTGTATTCATCACTGCCAGGTACTGACAGAAAAGAACAAACAAATTTCAGCCACTTTCACCTAAGAATAGCCTTGATGAAGCAATAAAAATTGTTAATTTTATGAAATTTCAACCTTAAGCACAGTATTTCGTGTTGAAACTGAAGTATACATAAAGCACTTTTATTGCCTATACAAGTATGACAGTTATTTTGAGGAAAACATGCAATTATTTGAACGGTGAGCTAAAACAGTCAGGTGTTTTTTTTGTCTTTTTTAATAGTCCACCACTTTTATTTGAAAGAACAACTGACAAGCTTTGGTTATTGTGAACTGGGAACAAAGTGATCCTCTCACAACAAAAGAAACTGAAAATATGTGTTGACAATGATACAATTTGAGCTTTCACAGAAAAAAAAAAAAAGATTTTGGAAAATTCAAAACCACTACCATGAGACTGACCAAAACCTGGAAGCCTCTGAAGATTAGTGATGATATTAATGAATGAGTTTTTTTTATATTGTATGGCAAAGTGTATCACTATTTGGAAGATCTGCATAATTGGATAGACCAATACTTTTCAAATGACCAATGCATAACGTTGTAATAATCATGCATGGGTAAAAGACCCATTCAAAGTATAAAACAAGCCAATGGATTTTAATATACAACAGATTATTATGAAGGGTTTTTTTATTTCACACTGCATTTAACCAATAAGACATTAGCATTTGTTGAGTTTTGGTACAGTATCAAAAGAAGAATAACCATAATTGTCTGAAAAGTCTATTAAATACTCTTGTCTCCTCAATGTACATATTTGTGTGAGGTCACATTTTCCTCCTGTAATTTAACAACATAGTTCATACAGCAGAATGAATGAAGGAGTGGATATGGGAATCCAGCCGCTTTCTATTAGGCCAGTCATTAAAGAGATTTGTAAAAAGGTGAAACAATATTCTTGTCTTTGCCACTAAATGTTTTTTATTGGGGGAAGAATAATTAATTTTTCTAAAGCATGTGTTATGTTAAAATATAATAGAGTCTATTATTGTTATTTTAAAGTATATTATTATTTTAGGGCACCTGGGTGGCTCCGTGGGTTAAGCCTCTGCTTTCAGCTCAGGTCATGATCTCAGGGTCCTGGGATCAAGGCCCACATCAGGCTCTCTGCTCAGCAGGGAGCCTGCTTCCCCCGCTCTCTCTGCCTGCCTCTCTGCTTACTTATGACCTCTCTCTCTCTGTGTCAAATAAATAAATAAAATCTTTAAAAAAAATAAAGTATGTTAATATTATTTTTTAAAGATTTTTATTTATTTATTTGACAGAGAGAGATCACAAGTAGACAGAGAGGCAGGCAGAGAGAGAGGAGGAAGCAGGCTCCCCCGCTGAGCAGAGAGCCGGATGTGGGGCTCGATCCCAGGACCCTGAGATCATGACCTGAGCTGAAGGCAGAGGGTTAACCCACTGAGCCACCCAGGCGCCCCAAGTATGTTAATATTTTAAAATTTTTCTCAGTATTAATTCCCCACAAAACCAAACTCTCTTTGGGGTCCTCAGTAATTTTTTTAAAAATTTTTATTTATTTGGGGTGCCTAGGTGGATCAGAGGGTTAAAGCCTCTGCCTTTGGCTCAGGTCATGATCCCAGGGTCCTGGGATCGAGCTCCACATTGGGCTCTCTCCTTGGTGGGAGCCTGCTTCCTCCTCTCTCTCTCTGCCTGCCTCTCTGCCTACTTGTGATCTCTCTCTGTCGAATAAATTTATTTATTTGAGAGAGAGAGTGAGCACAAGAGAGGAAGTGGCAGGCAGAAGGAGAGGGAAATGCAGGTTCCCCACTGAGAACCTGATGTGGGGCTCGATCCCAGAACCCTGGGATCATGACCCTGGGATGATGAGCCAAAGGCACACAGTTAACTGACTGAGCCACCCAGGTGCCCTGGGTCCTCAGTAATTTTTAAGAGTGTAAAGGGTCCTAAGATCAAAAAATTTGAGAAGTGCTGTATGAAGCTATGCTGTCTCTCTTCTACATGTGTGTGAGTGTGTGTGTGTGTATGTGTGTACATGTGGTGAGGTAGTGGGGTGCAGGGGTCACAACAGCCCTTGACTGCTTCTGTATTCATTCATCTTCTAGAGCTTTGTTTTGCTTCTGAAGTAGGATTCTCTACTTCCCTACTGGGAAGAGAATGTACTGACCACAAACATAAGAATTACCTTGGAATTATAATTCTATATTACAAGAAAGCGTTATTCAGCACACATAAAAAAAGTAGTACTTTGTTTGACTAAGAAGAAAATAGTTGTAATAAATCAGAAAGTTCTGAAGGTTAAATAACCAGCAAACCTATTTGAATTTTTGAAGAATGTCAAATTAAATGTGTGATTCACAAACAGACCATATGTGTTATGTAACGCAAATACTGATATAAACACACATAATGTAATACATCACCTATTCAAATCCCATCCATCCTTGAAAATCTAGATGAAATAAAGCTTCTTAAAATATGTGCTAATAAAACAGATGTTCAATAAATGTTATCTGTTAACTGAAAAAATAAGTGAGTAAACTGAATAAAGTGATTCTTCTTCTTCAGGCCGTCATTGAAATTATTGTTAGGGTACCTATAGCAATCACATATATGTGGCTTTATGTGTAGTTCTAATGGGATTTCATAGATTTTACACACACATAATTTTTTATATGCATACAAACATAGGTTACATGTTTATATTTTGGTAACTTTTTTGCCCCCCTAGTAGTATTCCAACAGATCCCAAATATAATTTCCCAAATTGGGGAAAACCAATTATCAATTACAGCCTGTTTCAATAGGAAAATTTTCTTAAATTCTAAGTAACACACAAATAAACTTGCAAACAGGATCCACTTATGAGTAAGTAAGTACTCTGACATTTAGCCAGTAATTCTAAAAATGGAAAATGATTGAATTTCCTGAACCCAACAAATAATCTAACAACAAAAAAGAAAAAAACATGAGTCATAAAAGGTATCAATGAGGACTCTTTGTAGAAAATGCAAATCAAGAAAATTATTTTATAAGAAATGACATTAAAAGCTTAATTATACTTTTGTTATCAAATCTGTCTTCATATAAAAATAATTTAAAAAACCACACTTGCATTTTGCATGATCACTGCTATTATCATTTGCACGATCATAGATCTGACATTCACTTACTTCTTTAACAATGGTTGAATATTTGCCATATACTAGATGACCACTGGCACAACTGTTACCAATTCTTTAGATGGTTTCCTGGCCTTTTTCTTGCCTTGTCCCCTTTTTATTAACTGTTTTGTGAGTGGAGGAAAAATAATGTGAATTTAATAGCTGTTTCCACTATTAAAATATTGTTGTAGATTAGTCAGTGGTTTAGAAGCTTTCACAAGGAAGTAAAGGAAAAAGTATGCTAGATTCACATTCAGACTCACTGAGACTACCTAGCTTGGCAAAAACAAAATGATCTGTCACTTATTCTCTACTAGTCTTATCTGTAAAATGAGGAAATTGAAAGACAGTTGATATGGTTCTTCCAACTTTAAAATGTCATAATTCTATTTAGGCACTGTGAACAGTTGGCATATGAGGATTAGGGGGACCAGGAGATTAAATGTTACTTAATGGGAAAAAAAAGTAGTGACTCATCCTAGCTCTTTTCAGAATGTATTATATATACATTAATCATTTTTACTTAAGTAAACTCAAATAGTAAAATGAACAGTATTCAGAAAGAAACACTTTGAAGATTCTGAAATTATTAGAGAATATTATTATAAGTATGTAGTATCTTGAAAACAAAATATTATAACTGATGTATTTTAATAACTATAATTTATTGAATGTCTACCAACTCATCTCATCATACAACAATCTGGTAAAATAGGTATTTTTTATTCCCATTTTAAAAAAAGATTTTATTTATTTATTTAACAGAGAGATAGCGAGAGAGGCAACACAAGCAGGGGGAGTGGGTGAGGGAGAAGGAGCTTCCCCCCACCTCGCCCCTAAACAGGGATCCTGACACAGGACTCGATCCCAGGACCCCAGGACCACAACCGGAGCCGAAGGCAGATACTTAACTGACCGAGCCACCCAGGTGCCCCTTTTTATTCCCATTTTACAGGAAGACACTGAGTGTCAGATAAATAATTCATTCGCCCAAGGATACTTAGTTAAAAAATGGCACAACCTGGGCTTTTGACTCCAAACCAATACTCTTCCCACTACATAATGCATTTTGGCAGGCGAGAATTCTACCACTGAACCACCATGCACATAATGCATTTTGATTCCTACAAATGAATCTCTTTTTTATAGTCAAATCTCAGTTACTAATGGTAACAAGAATAGAAACAGCAAGGAAAAAGAAATCCCAAATAAACATAGTGTAACAGCTTATGATGTGGATGAATTCCAGTAAAATAAGTTTTGTGCTGAGTTCTCAGGCACCTTCAATGTCTCAAGTTTAAGTAATATTCTCAACTCACTGAAGCTTAAATGTTATCTAATCCATTTTTCCACTCATTACAGAAACTTAAAATTTCTATTACATTAATTAAAGATTGATCACAAATAGGAGGTATATAATTTAAAGGAATAATCAGGGAATCTTCTAAGGAAAGAATCCAAAGACTTGCTTTTTTCTTTTTAACTATCTATTTTCTCTCACTGAGTTTGCTTAAAAGAAAAATGCACTGAAATTTCAAAAGGCCATTTTAACCCTGGCTACTAATGCTTTCTTAAAAATGAGAAAAACTTGCTCCAGAAAGAAATACACTGATTTGTTTTTTCATTTCTATGTACTTTTTTTGTTCTTAGATTGAGACAACAAAACTGCCACACACACATACACACACGCACAAAATGATCTGAAGAAAATTAAGTAGGACAAGTCCAAGAAAATTTACCAACTAAAAATTTATTCTTGGGTAATCAAGAGGAAATGTAGAAAGATTTCTAAGTATTATACAAGATAAAACTGAAAGCAAAAGACATGAAACTTACAGTTGTATTATGGCCTACTGCAAATAATCAAGTAGTAAGAAACAAAGTTAAAAATACCTATTAACTTATTAATTGAAATAATTAGTGAAGTATAAAGTCAGAAATTACTACTTGGTCTTTTAGTTATTCAGAAATAGTATCATTTCGAAAAATCTCATCAATCAAGGAAATTTGTAACTTAACAGGTATAATTTAAACATTAAAATTCAAGTCTAAACTGCCGTAACAAATACTGGGGTCATTTATAGAACATTCCAAGCAACCACAATAGAATACACATTCTTTTCATGTGCACGTGTAACATGCACCAAGATAAGCCATACTGAGCCAAGAAACAAGTCTCAATAAATGTAAAATAACTGAAATTGTACAGAATATGTCCTCTGACCACAATAAAATTAATTTAGACATCAGTAACAGACAAATATCTAGAAAATTCCCAAATATTTGGAAAATAAACAGTACAGTTCTAAATGACCCATAGGTCAAAGAAGAAGCCACAAGGAAAACAGGAAAAATTTTGAACTGAATGAAATTCAAAGCAAATTTGTATCAGTATAGGTTCAACAGAGAAACAGAAGCAGTAGAATATACTGTGTATGTGTGTATAAATATATATATACATATATAAATATTAAATACACACACACACACACACACACACACACACATATCCAGTAAAGGATTGGCTCATGCAATTGCGGGGTCTGCCTAGTCTGAAACCCAAAAATGTGGATCACGCATTTGTGCAAATAGGCCATCAAGAAGGGCAAGTTGGAACTCTCCACAGTACAAGCTAAAGCAGCTCTCCACAGATGGAATTTCTTCTTCTGAGAAGCCTCAGCTCTCTTCCTCAGTCTTTCAAATGAATCAGGCCCCCAGATCATAAACTGCTTTACCTAAAAGTCACTGATTATGGACTTTAATCACATCTACAGAATACCTTCAAAGCAACACCTATATTAGTATTTGATTAAACAACTAGGGTCTGTACCCTAGCCAAGTTGATACATAAAATTGATTATCATGACAACAAAATTGGTGAGATGCAGAGAGCTGGGCTTAGAGCTTTAAATGCTTCATTAGAAAAGAAGAAAGTCCAAAATCAATTATGTAAGGTTCCAGCATAAGAAGCTCAAAACAAAACAAAACAATGACAGCCACCACCACCACAACAAAAAAATAGACAGGAAGAAGAAATAGGAAAAGGGGAGAAGAAGCAAATTAAATAAAGTAAGTAGAAAGAAGAAAGTGGGAGAAATACTTTATTTCAAGACGTACTATTATAGATCCTGCAAATACATATCTCCAAGACTTTTAATGACATTTCAGATGTGCCAATTTGAAAATTTCCAGATCAAACCTCTCCTTGCTTATCACGCTCCTGATACAACATTCCCGGAAGTCAAGAACTGGATGCACCCTTCAAGGTAGAAGAGTGGTTTTCAAGGTTTTTTTCAAGATAAGAACACCCAGGGTCAAACACCTGTGCTCAAGGACTAGAACCCTGGTTTCCAAAACCCCTTCCGAAAGCAATTCCCATTGCAATGTACCGTCTCCAAGTTTTCTTTCATGTCACTAAAAATTGGCCACCCACCTGTGTACTAATACCCATTGAGAAAAGCTACAGCCTATCTGCTCATTTTCTTTTACTTCTTAAGTTTATCTACAGGCTAGCCTGAAGCACCGTCATGTTAATTACAAAAGGGCACACCGTCTAGGGGAACCTCCTAGGAAACAAATACCTTTTCCTGGCTGAAAGATTAGAAAAAGGCACCCATTCCGGGGGCTAATGTGGCCCTCCCCAGTGCACAGGGCTTGGAGGAGAACTCCACCTAGATTCCAGCTCACATTCACATTCCATGGCTAAGTCCTCTGCACAACTCTCCTCCGTAGCCCTGCTTATCAGTCATTCACCATCTTGTTGAAGGCAGAAAATCAAGTAATATCATTCTATAAAAATGCTCCATTCATAAACGAGTCAAATATTTTTAAAAAATCATATCTTAAATTTTTTAAGCTGTATCTTAACTCTTGACAGACCAAGGTTCTCACATTGGAAATATTCAAGCAGAACTACAGTGTTAAGAGTAGACAGTAAACTTTATTACCAGTACTTCATTTTAGAAAGTGACATTCTATGTTTGTTTTGTTTAGTAAGATTTGAAGTGTTTCTGTAAGTGCTATATTAAAAATCACATAGAAGGAAAAATATAGCAACATGTTTTCCTAAGCAATGAATGTCATCACTGAATTTTCAGCAAGGACATTTATCTTTCTAAAATAAAACCATTGCATACGCTAGCTAAAGTTAGAATTTTATCTTAAATTTGTTTCCTTAAACGAACATGTCCATAATCACATTTGTAGACATGCTATTTTTGTTTTATGTAGTTGTCATTAAGTTTTTATTATAAACAGGATGTTCTCAAAAATAATACTTCCATTTTTAAAATAAACATTCAAAATGAAACAAATGAAGTAAAAATAGTCATTAGCAACTTAAGTAAAGCGCAACAAATTAGCAAACTCATTATCTTATAAGTGAGTATTTCTTTTAGCAGCAAAATTACTTGTATCATCAGCTTACTCCAGTGTATGGTCTGGCAATTGGCAGTATAAACCTGCCTGAAAACAAACCTTCAAGAAAACTAATAAACCTCATCTGACTCTACACCATTTCTACTTGGGATTTCCTATGCATTCACAGTACTCAGTCTGTCTCTGCCATTTTGTGCTTTTTAATGTATTATTTTCTTAAGTAACAAATCACATCTGATGCAGAGTAATTCTCTGTAGTCTAGGAGAGATGTGGGAGGCAGGTGGGAGAGCCAGGATGCTTATGAAGAACACCAGTGTCTCATTTTCCTTCTAGGTATGCTTGGCTTGTCTCCCCAAATTGTCCCTGCGGACTGGGTTCATCTCTTCTACTTCATTGATATCATGCCCCTTAATTACATACATCACCTTAAATACTAATCTGGTTGTTATATATGCTTAATAACCAATGACAATGACCTGGCATTAAGTTTTCATTTTATTTTGAAATATGGCATGGTTGGAAGGGGCTACCAGAAAGTGAGCGATTCTAAGGCTGTTAAGGTTGGATTGTGTGTCACTAAAGGCACTTTAAACTCTATAACCACCAGCCATCACCAGCATCATGTTCTGAAAGTAGTTTCACATGTATTATTTCACAAAATTTGTTTTCATCTTGTAACTAGGTAGATTCATTCCTCCCCCTAAACTACCACCTCATTTACTATAGGGATTTAGTGTTCACTTTCAAATTATAAAAACTAAAATAGACATGATTCTCTACTACAGCGATCTCACCAAACCCTCCTACTCACGTATCTCCTGTCCAAAAATGTAGAAATCCAGTATTCAACCAACCTTGAGTCTTTCAAGTTGGCATACTTTAAATGAAAAAAAGAAGTTGATCTATGTTTTCCTGTACACATAAATAAAGCAAAATGAGTTATATTTGCACTTTACTATCCTGGCAGATACCTCATGATCTGGTCCCAACCTATCTTTCTATCTTTATTTCCAACAATATCCTCTCTAGTCACAACAGGTTGTTCCTCAAATACACTCTGTACTTTTCTCCGTTTCCTCTACTGGAAATTCCCTTTCCCACCCATTTCCTCTTATTCAAACTTTACCCCTTCTTCAAGGCCTAGTATTAAAGCTGTCTACTTTGCATACATGCAGACTTCCTGATCCCTAAAGTCAAAATTAATCTCTCCCTTCTCCATGGAGCTACTGTACTTTCTCTGAACCTCTGCTTTATATAGAGTTCATTGTGTACAAAACAGTTATAAAGCCTGGCTCAGCTGAGAGTTTTTTTGTAGGCAAGGGGAGTATCTTTATCTTTCTATCTACCACACATATTTTAGATGTTTGGGAAAATGTTTGCTGAATGCAAATTTCCTTGCAAATAGAATACTGTCTTGGTCGGGGTTTTCATTATATTTTACCTGGACTTGGACAATTAGAGCAGTATTCTGGTTGGTCAGTCTCCTCAACCTCTAGTCTTGGCTCCTTCCAGCTTATTTTCCATGCTACTACCACAATGATCCCTCTAAGACAAAATGCTAATCATGTCACTTTCCAATTTTAAACCTTTTATATTGTTTTCCACCATCTAAAGAACAAAGTCCAGTTTCTACGTATGCCATACAAGGCCCATCTTGATTGGCCCCAGTTTACTCCTCTAATACTTCCTACCATAATTCCTGCAGATATGTGTCCCTGTATATATAAGTTCCCACATATTTCAGGATATCAAATTCTCACCAATCCCTTTGCATGGACAGTCTGCATCCTGCACCCCCCCCCCAAATTCTAATATCCCATTTTAATGCCTCATCTCAGGGGAGGTATAATATGGCAGTTAAGTCAAATATATGTGTTTAAATCCTGGACTGTCCATTGCTTGGAGAGTAATCCTGGGTAAGTTAAACTTTGCAAACTCAACTGAAGAAAGATTAGAAAGCTGTCTAGCTTCACCATTCTTCCCCTAATCTTTGCAAAACCACTCTGTTCCTATACTTTGGTGGGCAACTTTGACATTTGTATAAAATATAAATCTAAGAGCCAATATTAGAATCTAAGCTCTAGGTTCCTTGCAGGTAGATGTGATTAGTCAAGTTCCAGATTGAAAAACAGACAAGCCTTAACCTTTGTTTTCTTCTAGCTCCTTAGTCACTATATACTAAAATGTGAAGTAATAATACATACAAATTTTAAATCCTTGCTTACAGTAGTGGTCTATCTCAGCAAGGATGTACATATAACATTTTCATATACTGCTTGCCTCATATATCTTTGGTTAAATATCTGTTTAGATCTTTTGTCCATTCTTTAAATTGGTTTGTTTTCTTAGTGTTGAGTTTTCAGAATTCTTTCTACATTCTGGATACAAATCTCTTATTAGATGTGTAATTTGCAAATACTGCTTCCTACTCTGTGGCTTGTCTTTTCATTCCTTAAAAGCAACCTCTGCAGAGCCAAAGTTTTTTTAATTTTGATGATGTTCATTTATCAGTGGACTTCATATTTTTTTGTGCCTAAAAGCTCATTAGCATAACCAAGTTCGTAAAGATTTTCTCCTATGTTTTCTTTTAGAAGCTTAATAGTCTTTTAGGTTTATGAACCATTAGAAGTTAATTTTTGTAGAAAGAGGTAGGTATTAATGTTCAATTTTTTGCACACAGACTCTCAGTTACTCTAACATTATTTGTTAAAAGATTATCATTTCTCAAACTATCTTTGTCAAAAATCAGTTGATTATATCTGTGTAGGTGTGGATCTATTTCTGGGCGCTTTATTCTCTTCTATTGATCTCTCTCTCTATCCAGTAACCATCTATTTCTTCCCTCTCTATGATTTAATAGGTATATAATGCTGTAGATTTTTGTAAATGGCATATACTTAAGTATACTCAGTTCAAGGTATCATAGCTTCAAATAAGGATTGCTTTCTGTTCTAAGACTTAGAAACAGAAATGCAGCAACAATAAAGAGTAAACTTAAACAGAACCTGACTAATGTGAAGCAGAAAAAGAATGCAATAATATTCTAAGGCGAGGCAACTACTCTGCCTTGAAACTGAGTTTTCAACCTTAAAGAGCCCAAATGAGGTGAATCCCTTTTGCATAATCTATTTCCAAGTCAAATTTATAGCTCTGTGGTGGGGGGGGGGTAATTGTTTGCATTTTATTTTAACCTGGTTTAGGCGCCAGGTCTTCATCTAAAATTCAGCAACTACAGTGTTTTAAAAAAGAACCATTCAAAGATATATACAGTATGAACTTATAAACATTCTTCAAATGCTACTTCAAAAACTTTTAGCAAGAACAAACTGAAAGTCATCTTCTCATACATTCTTTTATGCTTTTTGGGGGGGATAAGCAGTATTTCATCAGTGTTTTATGAAAATTATTTTGAGTTAATAGAAGTATTTGTAACTGTAAAAGGCTCTCTATTATCTTAAGAGTCCTAGAATTAAGGTAATGCAGATATCCTTCCATCTTACCGCCACAGCACCAAAGACCTAAAGGGGTAATGCTGTAGTCTCACCATGTTTAGGGTGTAACCCTCCTCTGGAGGCTAGGCTCTTAAGTGTTTAATTTTTGCTACAGGCCGTGTTTACTGTAACAGGTGTTAAGTCCCTTTATTGTTCCTTAAAACTGTTGCTACTCACTGGCACAGCTTAAAAGCAAAAGTAGTTTAGTTAGAATAAAGGACTCTCTCTTACTTTGTCTTTCTAGAATGGAGTAACCTTGTCTTCGGCAAACATCTGAACTTAGCCTTGGGAAAGACAAATAATCTAGATCCAGACTTGATTTTTAAACTATGTACCTTTATTTACCTATGTTCCCAACATACAGGAAAAGGTTAAGCAATATTCATTTTTTCCTCACTAATTCATTCAATACAAAAATGATGAGCAAAACCTTTAAATATCTACTTAAATGTAAACACATTTTGTTCCAAAATTCTTTCCATACTATACAACATATGCTAAAACAATAAAATGAAGAAAATATAATTTTTAAAACTTCACTGGACTACTGATAAATCCTACCTGAGAATATAATAATGAGCATAAAGCCAAACAATTAAGGCTGGAGAATAACTTCACAATATTATCTTGGCTTTCAATTTCTGGGCCACTCTCCAGCAGCATCAGGACTAGACATTGTTACCTTCTATCACACTAAATGTCCTTCCACAGGTCGGCTATATATCTAGGCGACTGAGCAAGTATATACACTACAACTAAAACTGAGTCTTATCATACAGCAGCAGGGCATAAAATACAAGGGCTATAACACTCTAGTCTTTGTATGAGGCTTACACTGTATCTTTCTAAACTCTCTGAAGCCAAGCCAGGGGGTTTTCTTCTTAATTCCCTTTAACAAAGACTGTCTTTAAGATTATTTCAAGGTATCATCAATATTGTGAACAAATAAGCATATCCAGAAATTTTCCATTGATTTATAATGATTAATAAGTCTAAAAAAGTAAATGCTTATCTAAAAGGAAGAAAAATTGGTAGGAAGTCATTATACAATTTTCATAGTTAAGAAAACATTCTTTTTCACAGAATCCAGGAAATCAAATATACAGCAAAGGACAAATCTAACTTCCTATCTGTTGACTGTGTGTTTGTGTGCATGTGCATGTGTGTAAACTGAAAATACAAATTAGAGAGAAAAGATTTTGTTCATAAGCTTATATGCCAATTAATATCTGCCTGTGACCATAAGAAAAGTACTTTTCAGTAAGAACAGAAATCTACCCATTATCATATAACAAATTTGAGACTGTTTAAACAAAATAATTCTTTAAAGAAGCACCTAAATCAACACTATAATTTTTAAAACAGAAAAGCAAACTACTTGACATGACAAAATTAGCAATTAGCAATACCAGGAAAATGTATTAAGAATCTTTAAAATAAAAGAAAAACTTGAGTAGAATAATGATAAATCAAATACAAAATTAGATTAAAAATCTAATAAGCCACCGACATACCTAAAAATAATAATGGAAATCCTATTTAAGGTTTAACACTCATATAGGTACATTGAAATAGTAAACACATCGAAATCAACATGAATGCACAAATATACTGAATGAACTAATACACAAGGTGTAGCAGTATCTTAACAATAAAAACTAAGGAGAGGAGATCAAATATTACTAATGTATCAAAGTTGGCAAAAAGGTAGGAAAGAATTGTAATGAATTCTGTAAGATTCCTCTTCAAAGTAGATCATTACTAAATAGTTTATATTGTGTCTACTTTTAAAAAGACAAGCTTAAATAAAGGCAAAGATTTGATAAAGTGAACAAAATAGAACAAAATCCACTCAGATTAATATTGATGAAATATTATGGCTAAAGTTCTTTAAAGAGTTATAGAACTTGTAGAAAACTGATTTTGGCTGGGAGAAGAGACCCTCTCACTTTGTCTCCCTAGAAAAGAGTGACCTTGTCTTCTGCAAACATCTGAGCCTAGCTTTGAAGACAGGTATCTGGATCCTAACTTAATTTTTAACTTCATTTATCTTTATTCACCTAATGCTCCCAACATATAGGAAAAGGCTAAGTAAAGTGTATTTTCATCACTCATTATCTGGCTACACAAACTATGAGCCAATCACATCCTAGCACTACTGATGAATTTTTTGTTTGTTTGTTTGGTGTATTTATTTTTTGAAGGGTGTGGATCCTAGCAGATGCATTTTGTAAAAGCCAAACAAATTTTAAAAGTTTGCCTTGGTTATTTGTATATATACCCCTGATAGGCATGGAGGGAATTATTTTAAATAATGTGGTCTGAAAAGACAACGTTTGAGGAAGAAACTGCATGAAGAGAAGGAATGGTTACTAAGATTATTTTAGAGAAGACATTTTGAAGTTGAGGTAACCCAAAGTTACCTGAAGGTAACTGAAAAAGGCCTGAAAAAGAATGGGGTTGGCATGTCCATGAAACAGCAAGAAGGACAGACAATATGCAGCATTTGAAGTGAACCACAAGAGTAAGGTGGATAATAGCTTGGCCAAAGTGTATGAAAAAGTGGATGGTGTGCTGACCACAGCATAGAGTAAAGGGGATACCTCTGCCAGAAGCGTATGAATTCAGATGCAGGGTACGCTGTTGGTGGGAAAATGAGGAATTTCTCTCACCACTTCTGTTTTCATAATAAAATAAGGAACAAGGTGATCAAGTAAAAGTAGAAGAGCAGTGAAGATGTTGGGTGTTATTAATTAATACGATTCTCTTCCAGGAATAACATGAAAACCAACTAAGAAAGCTATTAAAAATAATGGAACAGCTATTCATTTCCTCTCTGTCTACATGCCCACCATAGAGAACTTACCCTACTCATAACCCTGGAAGAAACAGCCTTACTGTATCAGTTAGGTTTAGGTTCTGTTGCACTTAATAGAAACTCTAACTAATGTGGCTTAAATAACTTGAATGTTATTTTATCCCACATTGAACAACTCTAGATAGGCAATCTGAGCTAGAATTGTGGCTCCATGAGGTCTTCAAAGACCCAGGCTCTTTCAACCTCTCTATTCCACCAAGGCTAGCCCCTTCCTTCTTTGCTTTAGAAAAGACTTCCTGAAAGTCTGATATGCTTCTGTTTCCTCTCATTGCCAGAATTTGGTCACGAGGCCTTGCCTTGCTACAAAGGAGTATGGTGAATATCTTTTAATGAGGCAGTCATGAGTCCAGCTAGATCTCTGGGTTCTCATTACTAAATAAGAAGGGAAGTGGATGGTGAAGGGACAAGCCACCTCTGTCACACCTACACATCTCATGGCTTTCCCAGAGCCCCTCCACCATCACTGTCCTCCCCAATGACATATATGGATAGCTAACCCAAGCCAAGCCAGTAAGATTCTCTCTCTGGAGAGTCAGGCTGTGGGACACAGAAATTAAGTTAATTTACTTCTGTAGGACTGAACTGCAAGAGATACTAGACTAGAACCCTACAGAGAAAATACAAGACTGTAGAAAGTAACAGAACAAATGAACAAAGAAAAGGAGAGTTGAGGCTGCAGAAGGAGAGAAAATATAAGTTCATGTCAGGGCTTCCGTTCATATCAGGGTTGATGCAATTCTTTTATCTGGATTCTGTGCAACTCCTCTATTCCTTTATGCAGAAATCCCTTCAATTAATATGTAAAATCCCTTTATAGAAAAACGTGAGTTTTTTGGAGTAGGTTTCTATTCACTACAACCGAAGGATCCTTAAGATACCTAATAAGAAAGTTATGATTTGATTGATGTTCTGTGCATATGAAGTGTTTGTGCATTTTCTGTGAAACTTGGGGAAGATCATTGTGTTCTTCTCTACCCCTTATGGAAAGATAGATAAGATAGAATTTCCTTGAGAATTTTATGCTTTTAAAAAGTATGTGATAATTACAAAGTGATATTCTTCTTTTTAAAATTCAGATAATGGCAATTAAGTAATGTTCATTATGTCTTTTTTTTTGTCCTGTCCACCAGGAAGATGCTGACTAAATTCATTACAAAGTCACGGGTATTTACAGCAATTCCTGGTTAAATCACAAAGCCTGGAGATTATATTATCGTTTCTAAGCAATCATTGCTCCTCCTTGGGAAAGGTTTACACTTCACCATACCAGGCTTGGCCACATCACTTGCTCTCACCAGTGAAATGCCGAAGTGATGGATGCCATGTCTAAGCAGAAACTTTAAGAGCTAGCATATGATTCCATTGTCACTCTTTTCCTTTTGCTGTGCCTCTCAGCAAGAGGTTTCTCCTTCATTCTGGGCCCATGAATATAAGTGATGGTGAGTTTATCCACAGATCTTACCAGGATGTAGCCAGAACTAGAGATCAAACATTAGTTTTAACCCACTAAGATATGGGGATTGTTTGTTACCATAGCATAACCTAACTTAAGCTGACTAATAAAGGAAGCAATTCAGTATGTTTATATGCAGGGCACTGAAGAGTATCAGGAAGGACTAAAAGGATGAACATGTCTGAAGGGAGCACTAGAAACATCCAGAACTCCTATCCCAATGCTT
This sequence comes from Enhydra lutris kenyoni, assembly GCF_002288905.1. Lineage (NCBI taxonomy): Eukaryota > Metazoa > Chordata > Mammalia > Carnivora > Mustelidae > Enhydra > Enhydra lutris. The sequence continues at coordinate 14,761,601 of NW_019154134.1, read as the reverse complement.
ATCACCACTATTCAGCCAAGTTATCTAAGCCAGAAACCTAGGCGTCATCTGGAGTATATCTTTTTTCTTCCGGTCTCCTATATCCAAATCTGTTATCTCTATTATCTCTAAATCCATTCCCATAGATACTGCTTTAGGGAATTAGACCCTTATTATCTCTCCCTTCGATGAATGTAATAATCTACTAATGTGTCTTTCTGTTTTGGTCTCTTTCCTCCAATCCATTCCCTACACTCATATAGAATAATATTTCTAACATGATGTCATACCTTTGCTAGAAACATCCCATGTGAGAGTTACACGTTAGCTAGATACTGTGAGCTGGCCCTGACCAACCAACGGCTGTAGAGAGGGGTCAGACCACTGCAGGTTCAAGTACCAGACTTGCCACTTTCTACGCACATAAGTCTAGTTTTCTTCACTTTAAAAATGAGAATCATAATATAGGCTATATCTTGTAGCTTTGTTATGGAGGTTAAATTAGAGAAATAAATTGAGTTGGCAAAGTGGTCACACTGTAGAACAAGGAATAACAACAGCTGTCTGGCTACAGCACCTAGGAATACCTCACAGTCCTTATCTGTTCATACAACTGTCTCCCTTTACTAGACACTAAGCAACTTGTAACGAAACTCAGACCTAGTAATCTGAGCATCCTATAACCTAGCACAGTGCCTGGTACAAAGGAAGAACTTATTGTGCATAAGCGAAACCATACCTGAAAGGTGGTAAAATCCCTGAACAATTAGGGGGGAAAGGATCCAGAGAGAAAACTAGAGAAAGAAAAAATAGAATCACTAATTATAAATCTCTCTCAGGCCCATGTATAACTTCAAGTGCTTTTAACTTTGTGTTAAACAAATATCTTTGCATCTTGAGAGGCCTCTTTGTTCTGTATTTTATCCAAATTATACCTGCCAATTTATTTTTTTAAAGATTTTATTTATTTATTTGAGAGAGAGAGAGAGAGCAAGTGCGCGTGCAAGTGGGGGGAGGGGTAGAGGGGTAAGGAGAGGAAGAGGAAAAGAATCTTGGAAGAGGAAGAGGAAAAGAATCTTGGAATAGCATGGAGCCCAACGCAGGGCTCAACCTCAGGACCTGAGATCGTGACCTCAGCCCAAGTCAAGAGTCAGACGCTTAACCAAATGAGCCACCCAGGCACCCCATACTTGCCAATTTAATTTATAGGCGAGCTATAAATTAATACACATACCTTCCTCATACACAAGGAAAGCAGGAAAGCAATGAATTTCAAAACTCAATACAACTAGATTTCCAGGGTACAGAACACTTCCTCAGATGCTTGAATAATTTAAAGACTGTTTTTTGCACATAATCTCAATACTGCATTTCAAATGTACATTGCATTCTCCAAAAACAACTTAAACTACCAGATCAGTGGAATATAACTCTCAAGAGTAATAGAAGTCAATACATTCTAAAGAAATGCAAATACCTCTTCCCCATTTTGACAAGAGAATTTTCCTCACGTGTGCATATCACTGCTTCCTGTCTGCCATTTGAAATCTAATTGTAAAAACAGTAGGGTGGTTGTATTTCTGAAGTATATAACTGAAGTTCAAGGATTTTTTTTCTTTTACTTTGAAGTTGAGTCCCTGGATGTGGATTAAGGTTCTCAATGAACCAACTGGGCATTTTATTTATTTATTTTTTTAAGATTTATTTATTTATTTGACAGAGAGAGAGAGAGCACAAGCAGGCAGAAGAGCAGGGGGAAGGAAAGGCAGAAGCAGACTCCCTGCCAAGCAGGGAGCCTGACACAGGACTTGATCCCAGGACCCTGGTATCATGAACTGAGCTGAAGACAGATGCTTAACAACTGAGTCACCCAAGGGCCCCACAACTGGGAATTTTAAAAGTGTTTTTTTTTATTTCGAATAGCCCAAGAAACACTTTTGTTCAGAATATCCAAAAATCCTTGCTATAAAGACCCAAACATAAGAAAAATGGAAGCTTGCCAGAAATGCCAAATGATGGTATGATTTATATTATAATTGTTACTATTCCAAAATTTTAAATGAAATAGGTAAAGGCAGTAAAATAAACCATCTAGTCTATACTGGGGGATTATACAACACTAAAGGACTAGACTTCATGCTAAAATGTTATTTCTTTCCAATAGTGCCTCCAAATGGTTTATCTTATTAGCATTAGGGTATAACTTATGAAATTGCTAACTATTCTTGATCTACAAAAATGGTAATTTTACATTCAACTCTTTTTGACTTGGTATTTTTATCTTTTCCAGAAATACATATTGCCTACTTAACATCCTTAATAATTTGCATGCATGCATGTCTCTTAGAGTATTTGACATGATGAATTGTAATTAATTGTTTATAACCTCATTTTTATATTGTTTGCAGAAAGAAATAATGTCTCCTTTATTTCTGTGTTCCTGGAGTTTAGTACTGTCTGGCACTTAGCAGTTCTTGCAGTGTCTGGCAGTGTATGTTGAGAATAGGATGACTGCTTAGGAAAGAAAATACAAAAAAATAAAATCAAGCTCTAGTATAAGTTACCATGCAAAATTTCATTAAAATTAGGATGGCTCCAAAGCTTAGTACCTGCTGATAAACCCAAATATTTCCTGAAAATACAATATTTGGACCACTACTACTCCATACCAAAGAAATAACTGCAAATTTTCTTTATTCGGAGTCCAGTTACCCACTATATAGGCCTCACATTTCTTTCTCTTCCTCTTTCCTACCATCTGCTTCCGTACGTCTTGGAGGAAAGGAAGGTAAAAGGAAGACGAAATGCTCTCAATGGTTAATGTACTCCTTGCTTGAAAATGTTCTAATGAGAGGAAGAGGGGAACTTTTGCAGATGATGATTCTAATGGTTCATACAGCATTGTTAAAATATCTGTGGATTTCAATCTTTTTTACTATATTATCTTTTAAAATTTGTACTACAATTTAAAAATGCACACTATCTTTTAAATTTTTTAGAAGATTTTTTATTAATTTTTGTGTCAGAGAGAGAGCACACAAGCAGGGGGAGCAGTAGGCAGAGGGAGAAACAGGCTTCTCTCTGAGTAAGGACCCCGATGCAGGACTGAATCCCAGGACCCTGAGCCAAAGGCAGACCCTTAACCACATGAACCACCAAGGTGTCCCACTATCTTCTAAATTTTTGAAATGTAAATATTATATTATCTTTTTGAATCTGTACTTCCTATGTCTGATCATATTAAGACTAACAGATTCCCCACGGCTGAGAGAAAGGTTACAAATGTTTTCAAGGACAGAAATCCTGGGAAGTAAGAAATTCTAGTAACATGCCAAACCTGACAAAGAGACCCTTGAGAGACAACAATTGGTAACATCTAATTTGGGTGTTCACCCAGGCCTCTGAGAGTATACTCAGGAGGTATTTATGACTACATTTTCCCTTGCTTCATAATCTAAAATTCAATCCAATTCATCAGATTTTATTTATTTATTTGACACAGCAAGAGAGAAAGAGACAGGGAGAGAAGGAACACAAGCAGGGGGAGTGGGAGAGGAAGAAGCAGGCTTCCTGCTGAGCAGAGAGCCCAATGCGGGGCTCGATCCCAGGACCCCAGGATCATGACCTGAGCTGAAGGCAGCCACTTAACGACTGAACCACCCAGGCGCCCCAATTCATCAGATCTTTAATCTCAATTTCAACTTCAATATCCATATCTAAATTCCTGGTGCTATCATAATAATGATATTTCATATTCAGTCAGCTAACATAGATCGTAACTAAAACACAAATTCCACTTAATTTTACCAAATAAGAGAGTCATTTTATGAAGAAGGTCAGCAAATATGATGGATAAACAGAACATAGCTGATCAAACTGGAACCTGTTCAAATACCAAAGCTAATACCGTTCTTATCAAATGTTTGATGATTATAATTTGAGGGTATGTTAGTAATTTTTTTATTTATATTTCAATTTGATGAAAATAATTTAGAAGAGTAATCACACCACAATTACATTTGATAGAAATCACACAAAAACCGAATTTCCGTAACGATTATAATCACCACAACAAACCACTGATTTCTAACTATTTGGTCTGCTTGTTACATCTAATTTTACTCTTTGGTCGTTTATTATAAATCAATACACGGATGTTAAAAAACAGGGCAGACAACTCAATTTGGTTTACAGAATGAACTCACAGCAGTTGAGCTCCACCTACAGGCAAAAATAATTCTTTATAATCAATTTTAAAATAGGATTTTCCAAAAGACAAGCTCCAAATAATCCCAAACTTACAATTAACTTTGAGTGCACATTAGAATAACCTGGGGTGCTTTCTTAAACTTATGACCCATTCCACAAATTCTGACTGACTTAGTCTGGGGTGGAGCATGTTCTCCGGTGATATAAATGTACAGAAAAGTCGAAAGACATTGATCTGAGTCTTTAGCAGCACATATCTTTTAAAAACATCAGAAATACTCAAGTGTCATAGTTTAGTTCTTATAAAATTATTTGAGTCCCACTATGCTGACCATTTTATGTTTTTCAAAGATTAAAACTAAATTTAGTTAATGTAAGTGTCCTATATCACTGTTAGACCACAAAAATTATCTGAAGTGACAGCATGATTTTTAAAATCTACCTTTACATTATTCTGTGCCTCAGAAGTAATCAAGGGAGTATGTGTGTGATGGGGAGTAGAGTCCTTTTTTTTTTTTAATTTAACTTAATTTTTTCAGTGTTCCAAGATTCATTGTTTATGCACCATACCCAGTGCTCCATGCAATATGTGCCCTCCTTTAATACCTACCACCAGGCTCACCCAAACCCCCACCACACCCCTCCAAAACCCTCAGTCTGTTTCTCAGAGACCATAGTCTCTCATGGTTCGTCTCCCCCCACCCCATTCACTTTTCCTTTCCTTCTCCTACTGTCTTCCATGTTATTCCTTATGCTCCACAAGTAAGTGAAACTATATGATAATTGACTCTCTTTGCTTAACTTATTTCACTCAGCATAATGTCCTGCAGTCCCGCCCATGTTGATACAAAAGTTGGGTATTCATCCTTTCTGATGGAGGCGTAATATTCCATTGTATATATGAACCATATCTTCCTTATCCATTTGTCTGTCCAAGGGCATTTTGACTCTTTCCAGAGTTTGGCGATTATGGCCATTGCTGCTATGAACACTGGGGTATATATGGCCCTTCTTTTCACTACATTTGTATCTTTGGGGTAAATACCTACTAGTGCAATTGCAGGGTCATAGGGTAGCTCTATTTTTAATTTCTTAAGGAATCTCCACACTGTTTTCCAAAGTGGCTGTACCCAACTTGCATTCCTACCAACAGTGTAAGAGGGTTCCCCTTTCTCCACATCCTCTCCAACGCATGCTGTTTACTGTCTTGTTAATTTTGGCCAATCTAACTGGTGTAAGGTGGTATCTCAATGTAGTTTTATTTAAATCTCCCTGATGGCTAATGATGATGAGCATTTTTTCATGTGTCTGTTAGTATGTTCTTCTTTGGAGAAATGTCTGTTCATGTCTTCTGCCCATTTTTGATGTGATTATCTGTTTTTGGTTTTTTTTTTTTTTTTTGGTGTTGAGTCTGAGGAGTTCTTTATAGATCTTGGATATCAGCCCTTTGTCTGTAGTGTCATTTGTGAATATCTGCTCCCATTCCATGGGTTGCCTCTTTTTTTTTGTTGACTATTTCAAGCTTCTGATCTTGAGCAAGTCCCAAAAGTTCATTTTCGCTTTTGTTTCCTTTGCCTTTGGAGACATATCTTGAAAGAAGTTGCTGTGGCTGATGTCGAAGAGGTTACTGCCTATGTTCTCCTCTAGGATTATGATAGATTCCTGCCTCACGTTGAGGTCTTTTATCTATTTCAAGTTTATCTTTGTGTATGGTGTAAGAGAATGATCAAGTTTCATTCTTCTATACATAGCTGTCCAATTTTCCCAGCACCATTTATTGAAGAGACTGTCTTATATTCCACTGGATATTTTTTCCTGCTTTGTCAAAGATTATTTGACCACAGAGTGGACGCTCTACTCTGTTTCATGGTCTATGTTTCTGTTTTTGTGCCAGTACCATGCTGTCTTGGTGATCACAGCTTTGTAGTATAGCTTGAAATCAGGCAACATGATGCCCCCAGTTTTGTTTTTCTTTTTCAGCATTTCCTTAGCAATTCGGGGTCTTTTCTGGTTCCATACAAATTTTAGGATTGTTTGTTCCAGCACTTTGAAAAAGGCCAGTGGAATTTTGATTGGGATGGCATTGAAAGTATAGTTTGCTCTAGTATAGACATTTTAACAATGTTTACTCTTCCAATTCATGAGCATGGAATGCTTTTCCATCTTTTTGTGTCATCTTCAATTTCTTTCATGAGTGTTCTGTAGTTCCTTGAGTACAAATCCTTTACCTCTTTGGTTAGGTTTATTCTCAGGTATCTTATGGTTCTTGGTGCTATAGTAAATGGAATCGATTCTCTAATTTCCCTTTCTGTGTTTTCATTGTTAGTGTATAAGAAAGCAACTGATTTCTGTGCATTGATTTTGTATCCTGCCACATTACTG